>NC_136493.1:154069840-154216913 GCF_053919585.1 Euprymna scolopes | reverse complement strand
AACATTTACTTTATTTGCAGTTTGTCGGTGATAAACATAAAAAGGAGATCAGAAAACGTAAAAAAATAAAAATGAAAACTAATAGAACAAGTCTTAGACAAGGATTACGGGCGCTGTTTTACAATAGTTCACAGTGCAAAGGGAGAAAACTCTCTTTTTCTAAGAATTCTTTTTTGTTATCTCATAATTTATGACGTTCGATCAATGATAATTTTTATTGAATCAAAATATTAAAGAAACAAAGATAGGACGAATTTTTTTATGTAACAAAGTTGATAATAACATTAATAATACAAAATGTAGTCTTTACGCAATTATTAAGAAAAAACGAATGAACCAACAATATTTTCATTAGATGAAAACATTTAAAAAAAAAAAAAAAAAGCTAAGGCAACTTTTTTTAATTAAAAATTAAATGTTATGATAAGGTTTTTAAAAATTTAGTTTTTAATCTAAAAAAATACAAAAGAATGAAATTGTTTAATAAAACAAGGATGAAACTTTCAAAGCTGCGTTTACAATTCCTCTACAACTATCATCGTATTTTCATTTTTGTAATGTTAAAAACGAAATGTTGGTGTTGTTAATATTAGAAGTTTTGTTACAGAAAAAAAAAAAGCTTTAACATTTTCACCCTTGTTTTATTAAACAGATTCATTCTTTGTATTTTTTATGGTTAAAGACTAATTTTTTAAACCTTACCATAACATTACTTTTTAATTAAAAAAAATTGCCCCAGCTTCTTTTTTAAATGTTCTGATTTTTAAAAAATGTAGTAAACTATTGTAAAAAAGTGTCAGATTACAACTGTTGCCGTAAAAATACGAGAATGTGACTGTTGATTAAAACGAAAAATATACACGAGGTAGGTAAATCTTGCAAAAAGTCACTCAGAGAAAAAATACGACAACGTCGTTTGTTTCTTTGGTCAAAATCCGAGAATAGGTTGACTTCATCAGAACGATAACATAACCCTAGAAAGAATTTAAAAGGCACGCTCGTTTTGAATTTTTTACTGCATCGTGAAAGGAAAGCACACAATCTCACGCCGGAAACGTCCATTAACGCATACATCTATATATATAAATCCCAAAAATCTGTGAGTTTGTATGTTTGTATGTAACGCTAAAACTTTTGAAAGACACAACCAGACTTGATAAATTTGGTATCATATCGAAGCCCCGTGTCCCGGATGACAAATATCGAAATTTCACGTCAAACGGACGAGGAGAAAGGGGTAAACGTATCAGTTATCTCCAAGGGGGTCCCAAAAAAAACTGTCATTGTAATGCTTTTTATTATTACGTAATTCTTGAATGATCCAATGTAATTAATACGTAAAAAAAAAAAGCTTAGTCATGTCACGTGACGTGACGTCAACGTCCACTAATGGCGAACAATTGTTAATAAAAAGTTCTTTCTCCGATAGTTTTGCATTTTTCTCTTCGTCTCAGTTATATCGTTTTTAAAACTTTATGCCAATAATTCCATCGTGATTACCTGGTTAAAAATATTATTTATACAAGAGTTTTAACGAAAAATGTCAGGAAAAAATGTACGAGAATAAAAAAATTCACCTTTCAAAATATTAGACGATAATAAAAAATATCGTAATATTTATGTAATGTAAAATACTTAGCCATTTTGTATATTACCACGTGACCTCATACCTCTTAAGCTGGAAGGGGGGGAGGAGTAAAACCAACACCGTCTCTCTCTCTCACTCTCTCTCTCTCTCTCACTTTCTCTATCACCCTCTTTCTATTTTTCTATTCGTTTAAAAACGCTTAGTCATGTCACGTGACGTGACGTCAACGTCCACTAGTGGCGAATCTAATTGCTAACTTCAATATGCACCGGTTTTGTGCTGCTTCGAAAAGGAACAAAATTCAATATACACCGCTTTCTCTTCCCTCCCTCCCTCTCTCTCTCTTTCTCTCTCTCTCTCTCTCTCTCTCTCTCTCTCTCTCTCTCTCACACACAGTTTGTCACGTACGTATTTATTATACTTTTATCTCAGTAATTTTTAGTATATTTAATAGCATTTTCGGTCGACCTAGACGAGAGTGCCAAAATGGCCGACCAGCACCGAGATATGACATGTATTTAATTTAAGCCGTCGTTTCGTATCTTACAACATCGTATCTTACAACATATACAACAAATACTTTATTGTAACTTTTTCTTTAATAATCTATATTTAATAAATATTTATATAAAATTATCAGAATTGAAAAAAAAAGCCAAGCTGGCAACCCTGATAGGCACATGAATGTACCTTGGCAACACGGCTCTAGCTGAAATAACAACGGCTGGCATTTTTCGAATACATCGGTAAACACTGTATGTTTTTCGAGCTGATTAAACATGTTACATTGATTAAAAACACAAAAAATATATCCAGTTGGATAGAAAAGTAGCTTATCTTGCCTTTGATAAAATTTATTTGTTATATATTTGTCTTTTGACAACTTTTTTGAATCTATGTGTACAATAATACAAACCCAAATATTCTTTTTTTTAAAACAGTAATGAATTTTCCGAACTCAATATTATACAATTTTTTAAATTTTAAAATCTATTAAAATTTTTCTATTGATTCAATTTTTACGATATTTTCAGGGTCAATGTGAAATTTTATGTTCTTTCCAATAAATCGAAAATAATATTTTAGACTACCGTTTTTTTTTTTAATTCACGACCCCCCCCCCATGTACATTTTTCGAATACATCGCTAAACACTGTATGTTTTTCGAGCTGAATAAATATGTTACATTGAATAAAAACACAAAAAATATATCCAGTTGGATAGAAAAGTAGCTTATCTTGCCTTTGATAACATTTATTTGTTATATATTTGTCTTTTGACCGTCCACTAATGGCGAGTCTTTTTTTTTTTTTTAAATAAAACTAATTTTAAAATTTCGATGTTAGAAAAACAGTCCATGTAAATATAAAAATTCTATTTTTTGTTTGATAAAAATAATAAACAGTTAATAAATACAACAAAAAAGTCCATTAAGTTCAACAAACTAAACTCTTTTATTTATAAAAAAAACTCTTCGACAGTTTAAATGCTTTCAAAATCCTATGTAAGTATATCGTTTATACTGTACACAGATTCGAAAAAGTTGTCATCAAACAAATATATGACAGAGTTGAATAAATATGTTACATTGATTAAAAACACTTCTTATTAGCATTTTCTTTTTATATGACAACGTTAATGTTCATGAATCTCTCTTTTAATCACTTTTATCGACTATCATCCAAATAACCGGGGTCTAAAATTTGGGAAATTATTTTTCTATTCATTTAAAGAATATGCTATTAAAAAAGAAAAAGTCGATAAAAGTTATACATAAACAGTAAAAAAATAGAAGATATTATTATTAAATAACAATAATTATTAAAAATATTTGTTATATATTTGTCTTTTGACAACTTTTTTGAATCTATGTTTACTATAATACAAACCCAAATATTCTTTTTTTTAAAACAGTAATGAATTTTCCGAACTCAATATTTTACAATTTTTTAAATTTTAAAATCTATTAAAATTTTTCTATTGATTCAATTTTTACGATATTTTCAGGGTCAATGTGAAATTTTATGTTCTTTCCAATAAATCGAAAATAATATTTTAGACTACCGTTTTTTTTTTTTAATTCACGAACCCCCCCCCCCATGTACATTTTTCGAATACATCGCTAAACACTGTATGTTTTTCGAGCTGAATAAATATGTTACATTGAATAAAAACACAAAAAATATATCCAGTTGGATAGAAAAGTAGCTTATCTTGCCTTTGATAACATTTATTTGTTATATATTAAAAATTCTATTTTTTGTTTGATAAAAATAATAAACAGTTAATAAATACAACAAAAAAGTCCATTAAGTTCAACAAACTAAACTCTTTTATTTATAATAAAACTCTTCGACAGTTTAAATGCTTTCAAAATCCTATGTAAGTATATCGTTTATACTGTACACAGATTCGAAAAAGTTGTCATCAAACAAATATATGACAGAGTTGAATAAATATGTTACATTGATTAAAAACACTTCTTATTAGCATTTTCTTTTTATATGACAACGTTAATGTTCATGAATCTCTCTTTTAATCACTTTTATCGACTATCATCCAAATAACCGGGGTCTAAAATTTGGGAAATTATTTTTCTATTCATTTAAAGAATATGCTATTAAAAAAGAAAAAGTCGATAAAAGTTATACATAAACAGTAAAAAAATAGAAGATATTATTATTAAATAACAATAATTATTAAAAATATTTGTTATATCTTTGTCTTTTGACAACTTTTTTGAATCTATGTGTACAATAATACAAACCCAAATATTCTTTTTTTTAAAACAGTAATGAATTTTCCGAACTCAATATTATACAATTTTTTAAATTTTAAAATCTATTAAAATTTTTCTATTGATTCAATTTTTACGATATTTTCAGGGTCAATGTGAAATTTTATGTTCTTTCCAATAAATCGAAAATAATATTTTAGACTACCGTTTTTTTTTTAATTCACGAACCCCCCCCCATGTACATTTTTCGAATACATCGCTAAACACTGTATGTTTTTCGAGCTGAATAAATATGTTACATTGAATAAAAACACAAAAAATATATCCAGTTGGATAGAAAAGTAGCTTATCTTGCCTTTGATAACATTTATTTGTTATATATTAAAAATTCTATTTTTTGTTTGATAAAAATAATAAACAGTTAATAAATACAACAAAAAAGTCCATTAAGTTCAACAAACTAAACTCTTTTATTTATAATAAAACTCTTCGACAGTTTAAATGCTTTCAAAATCCTATGTAAGTATATCGTTTATACTGTACACAGATTCGAAAAAGTTGTCATCAAACAAATATATGACAGAGTTGAATAAATATGTTACATTGATTAAAAACACTTCTTATTAGCATTTTCTTTTTATATGACAACGTTAATGTTCATGAATCTCTCTTTTAATCACTTTTATCGACTATCATCCAAATAACCGGGGTCTAAAATTTGGGAAATTATTTTTCTATTCATTTAAAGAATATGCTATTAAAAAAGAAAAAGTCGATAAAAGTTATACATAAACAGTAAAAAAATAGAAGATATTATTATTAAATAACAATAATTATTAAAAATAAATATTAACATTTACAATAATAAAATGAGTTAATATTAAAAATAATTATTAAAATAAAAATGAGTTTATTATTAAAAATACATATTAATATTCAAATAAAATTGTTTTTATTATTAAAAATAAATATTAATATTTAAAGTAGAATAAAATGTGTTTATTATTACATACAAAAAAAAAAAAAAATATGGGGACAGGGAAGCCTTCCCGGGCCCCCTTTCTGGGAGGAGAAGTTCCCTGGCTCCTACCTTTTTGGGAGTGCTCAGCCCGTCCTCCAGTCAACCACAATATTTGAAGAATAAAGATATTTTTGTTTTTGTGTTTTAGGTGGTGAAGGTGATCTGGGGAGTGTTTTTTTTTTCACAAAAAAGGTACTTTTTACGAATGGGTATCCAAGAAAATTACAGTATTTTGTCAGAAATTAAGGTTTTCATTGACCACTCTCAATACTATCAGAAATGAACAAAGTTAATTAAACAGTCTACACAATATAAACTAACTGTTTTGTTGGCTTTTTATTCTAACTCCAAACTAACCCATAACTACATTTTTCATTTATTTTGCAAATTTGATTTCCTTTAGTTTATATTGTGTAGCTGAATCAGAAATTGATTTATCTTTTGTCATCTGTAGTTAACATGCTATCAGCGCAATTACTACAGCGTAATCACACATGATCTACCAAAATAAAAACACTTCAGATAAAGTCTTAAATAGAATTCAGTTCCTTACATGACATCTGATGAAGTCAGTACAAACGTTACAAACTAATACTTGAAAAACAATTTGACATTTACTGTACTACAATATCACATTTGTATAGAAGTAGAAATCTGGATACCTATTCTGATACCTAATAAAAGAAAGGACACTCTTTGGGGCGGATTTTGATGATAACAAGTCACTAATTAGAAATTATAATAAACATTGAAATAATTTACTTGGTAATCACCCAATTTCTGCCACAAAGTTTCAATTGGCAAAACTCATAAGCATAAAATATATATTTTCTAATTTCATCTTTTTTTTTTTACATAATCTGGTTTGATGTTTTCCTAAATATTCAAATCACTATATTTTGCTGCTTAATATTAAATACAGCAAATGAGTTATTTTTATGCATCAAACAATTACATTTTCTCATTCATCCAAACTAATCACTGAACATCAATTTCATATTTTCTTCACTAAAATATTACTGTGCTTGATGTCATCAAGTAGAGCGGATCATTTTTTTTTACATTTCTTTACACATTTTTTACAAATGTTTTTGATAGTCCATACAAGGTTATAAGTGTTCAACATTTTTTTTCATTTGAATATATTTTGTCTAAGATTCTTAGCCTATGTCATTGCATACCAATTTGTTTCTTGAAAGTTAAGTTCACTGTAAAAACATCTGATACACCAAAATCCCTGATACCTGTTTCTTATAAGCGCCAAATAACTATCACTATTTCGATTTGTGTTTCATGAGAACAATTCAATATTGATACATTATAAGAAACATTTCCAGTGCTTTTCTCTTTTTAGCAATAGTTGGTTGATAATTAGAGGACACAACTAACCCTATGCTATGCTTTACTTTGTTTTGTATATATATTTTGTATTGTGTGAAATTAACAAAGATTCATATGCAGGAATCTGTTGATACATTCCAAGAATCCCAATGCGACCAACAAACTTGAAAGACTACAATTTCTTTTTACTATGACCAATAAGAAAGCTCAAGGACTAAGTTGTTGGACTCATCCTGATCACCATTTTAAATTATTGTTAACAGTAAGTTTAACATTTTAAGTACAGAATAATATTCCTTTTGATATTTATAAATTACTATTTTCTGTGACAGATGTTACTTTTTCAATATTGATTGTACCCTCTTTTGTGTTTTTAAATTTTGCATACAATAATATTAAGCACACCATACCAAGACCACTATTTCAGCTATAAACTATAAACTGCCTACCAAGACCAATGTTTTCAAGTGACAATGAAGAGTATTCATGTTATGTTTCACATTTTTATGTTTTGAAATATTCTGCTGCTTATTATCAAATTCAGCAGATGTTTACTTTGTTTTGTGTATATACTTTATATTAGGTAGAATAAACAAAACTTAATTTCGCTACCATCATTATTTGTAGTGACATGCACTGTTAACATAAATAAAATCAATGGTGACAATCCCTGATACCTGTTTCGTATAAGCACCAAATAACAATGATAATGTGTTATTGTTGATACATTATAATAAACATTTCCATTGACTGGTCGTTTGCTTAGCTTAGGTTTACATCATTTTTTCACAATGTTTCTCTACTTGCTTTTAGCATGAGAGCAGATCATATTCTGCACATGTTTCATGCATATCACAAAAACTTATAATATTTGATCAACATTTGACTAACAATTTTACAAAAAAGACCTACCACCTTAAGGGGGGTTAAGGTAAGGCTCCCCACATAACCATAAAAGAAAGCCGCCCCCCCCCATACAGTGGGAAAGAGCTCCCTTCCCATTCTGGGGCAGAGAAGGGGCAAGGAAAACTCTTAAACATAAATGGTCAACGGAGGGTATACACCCTGGGAAACTAAAAGTCTATATGGAATCTGCATAAATTAAAATATCCTGTTTAAGCGTATTGTATGACAGGGAGGGAAGGTCAACAGGGGGAAGAAAAATGGTCTACGCAGAGCATACCGCCTGACAAGCTAAAATCGCCTTTTTATATACGGCAGACAATCAGACTCTGATTGCCTGGACGGCGGGCTGAGCAATGAATGTGGAAGCCGGGGAACTTCTCTCAGAAGGAGGATGGGAGGCCCAGGGAGCCTTCGCTCTCCTCCTAAGAGAGGGATATCCTCTTACTCCCTTTGGAAAGAGATCAACCTTACACAAAACAAAAAATATGGGAAGAGAAGCCTTCCCGGGCCCCCCTCCCCCTTCTGGGAGGAGAAGTTCCCTGGCTCCAACCTTTTTTTTTGGGGGGGGGGCTAAGCCTGTCCTCCAGGCAACCAAATGAAAAAGAAATTTACCCATCCCACCTTTGTAGGAAGTGTGCTCAGCCCACCTTCTGAGCCACTGTGAAAGTTTCCTTCCACCAAAAGGGAAGGGAACGAGGAAGGAAAAGTCTCTGAGAATCTTCATGCAACTTCTTTGACAAAGAAACTGTTTTCACTTGATTCCACACAAAATTTTTATTGCTTTTTCATCTATTGTCTTATATTAGGATTTCTTTATGCATGTTATTTTATTTAAGAGTACTAAATAGCTTTTCAGTTTCTTGAGACTCTTACAACTGTCTGGATTCTGCAGCAACGTTGTGGAGTGATATGTAAAACATAAATTGGTACTTTATAACAATAGGTATGTAGAATTCTAACTCGCCAGTGTTGATCGTTTCAATTATTTACAAATTCACCAGGTCCTGGATATGACCATAAACTGTATCCAAACATGGGGCTTTGTGAAGTGTGAAGCCACCATTTAATTGCTATTGCTACCAGGTCCACTCTGATCTGGAGTAGTAGTACCTGTTAGGGTCCCAATTATGAGTTAAATAGAAACCAACATTAAATAAACAAATATATTCTAGGAAAAAAAAAATGTCACTAGATTGGGCATGAAATAACCTGATATAGTGTTGATATGTCATAAAACAAAATGAACCAACAAATTCACCAATCGACACAATATCAACAAATGTATCTTTCTTTTCCTTATTCTGTGCTTATTTCTTGGTAATAAGCTTATCATTAACTAACCCTGACATTTCTTTTACTTTGTTTTGTGTATATATTTTATTTTGTGTAGAATAACCAAAAAGACATTTAGCTACATTTGCAGCGAAATGTTAGCATACATAAAATCACTGGTGACAACCCATGATGTTGTTTCTTATGAACACGAAATAACCAACACGCTTTCCATTGGTTTTTCATGATAACAATTTAATATTGATAAATTATAATAAACATGTCCATTACTTTTCTTTTTTTATCAATAAATATACTTGGTTGATAATTAGAGAACACAATGTTTATTGTAATAAAACTTGTGATCTATAACATCGAATTGTATAAATTAAAGTTTCCTTTCTCAATTGAAACAAACAACATACCCCACACTATGTTCCTAAAAATGAGGATTTTACTATTGCGTTTACATAATTTTTTAGCTATGTTTCTCTTACTTTCAGCATGAGATCATTTTCTACACGTGTTTCATGCATACCACACAAACATTTTACCTCTGACATTTTTAATTTTTTTCCAATTTCCTTTCACCATGAACATTATCATTAGTACAGTTTTCATTTAAAATGAAGCTGTACATGGTTACTATTACTTGGAAAGCAGATCTAAAAAAAAAAAATATCTGTTTTCACTTTGAAAATTTACGATTTATAGATCTCGGATTTGGCCCTTCTTCACCTTTTATCTTACATTTGTAAATATTGTATATATAAACTTTTTTCTTATTTCTCCAATGTTATTTCATTCATGCAATTTCATAATCCACCAACATTGTATAAGATTCAATTCCATTTGACACTTGAAAACAACTTTTTATATAGTAAACAGCATTTATTTCTTTTCAGACATATTCTTATTTTATTTTATTTCCAGTACTATGTTTTATTTCATTTTGTGGACACTCATTTAACTCTCTGGGATGCTGCAGGGAACATGTAGAGTGATATATCAAACAAGAAGTGGTACTTTATGACAATAGGTATCTAGGATTTACACATACCAGTGTTGATAGTTTGAAATATTTACAGACTAACATTTTACACAATATAAACACATGTACCTTTTTTTTCTTTTCCTTTGCTTATTTCTCGAACCTAAACTTATCATTAACTAACCCGTAACTTTGTTTACTTTGTTTTGCGTATATATTTTATATTGGGTAGAATTAACAAAACTTAATTTCGCTACCATCATTATTTTTAGTGACATGCACTGTTAACATCAATAAATTCACTTGTGACAATACTTGATACCTGTTTCGTATAAGCACCAAATAACTATCACTATTTCGATTTGCTTTTTCATGATAATATGTTCATCTTGATACATTATAATAAACATTTCCATTCACTGGTCGTTTGCTTAGCTTAGCTTTACATCATTTTTTCACAATGTTTCTCTACTTGCTTTCAGCATGAGAGCAGATCATATTCTAAACGTTTCATGCATATCACACAAACTTATAATATTTGATCAACATTTGACTAACAATTTTTTGCCAATTTCCTTCAACATTCTCATTACCATTACTACAGTTTACATTTTGTCGTTAAAATGAAGCTGTACATGTTTCCTATTACTTGGAAACCAGATTTGTAAAAATCCCATTTTTTTTTCACTCTGAGAATTTTCATTATATTTCTTTGACAAACGATTTATTTTCAATGAACTTCAGCACATGATTGTTACTGCTTTTTCCCCTTTTGTCTTATATTTGTTTTTCTTCATGCTAAATATTTTATATATCAATTTTATTTCTTTAATTCTTAGTCCACCAATATAGTATAAGTTTCAATTGCATTGAACGCAATGTTTTAGATAGTAAACATCAGCATATTTCACTTTTCAAGCACTTTTTCATTTTATTTCAAATACTATGTTTTATTTCATTTTGTTGACTCTCATTTACCCCTCTAGGGTGCTACAAGGAACATGTAGATTGATATACCAAACATGAATTGGTGCTTTATAACAATAGGTATCTATAATTTTGCTTAATTCTCTAACCTAAACTTATCATTAACTAACCGTAAATTATGTTTTAGTTTTGTGTATATATTTTATATTGTGAAGAATAAACAAAAATTCATTTCACCACCACATTTGCACTGTTAGCATACACAAATATCACTGGTTACAATCATTGGTAGCTGTTTTTTAAAAACACCAAATAACATTCACGCTTTCCATTGGTTTCTCATGATAACAATTTAATATTGATAAATTATAATAAACATGTCCATTACATTCTCTTTTTATCAATAAATATACTTGGTTGATAATTAAAGAACACAATGTTTATTGTAATAAAACTTGTGATCTATAACATCGAATTGTATAAATTAAAGTTTCCTTTCTCAATTGAAACAAACAACATATCCCACACTAAAAATGAGGATTTTACTATTGCCTTTTAGATCATTTTTTAACAATGTTTCTCTTCTTACTTTCAGCATCAGAAAATATAATTTTCTACACGTGTTTCATGCATACCACACAAACGTATATGTGACCAACATTTTACCTCTGATACATTTTTTTCCAATTTCCTTTCACCATTGTCAGTATCATTAGTACAGTTTTCGTTTTGTCTTTAAAATGAAGTTGTACATGTTTCTTAATACTTCGAAACCAAATATATCAAAAAATAATTTTTTTCACTTACAAAATTTTCATGATATTTCTTTGACAATCATATTTGTTTTTAATTGAATTCAGCATATGATTCTTACTGCTTTATCACCTTTTATCTTATATTTCTTTTTCTTCATGCCAAATATTTTAAATATCACATTTTTGCTCATTTCTTAAATTGAATTAAAAAAATGGATTTTTTTATTCCACCAATATTGTATAAGGCTCAATTCCATTGAACACAGTGTTTTATATAGTAAACATCAGCATTTGTTTCTATTTTATTTCACATACTGTTTCATTTCACTTTCTCGATAATCATTTACATCTTTGGGGTGCAACAGGGAACATGTAGAGTGATATATCAAACATGAATTGGAACTTTATAACAATAGGTATCTAGAATTTCCACATACCAGTGTGGATAGTTTTAAATATTTACAAACTTACAATTTACACACTATAAACAAATGTATCTTTTTTTCTTTTCTTTGCTTATTTCTCGAACCTAAACTTATCATTAACTAAACCTAAACTTTTTTTACTGCATTTTGTGTATATATTTTATAATGGGTGAAATAAACAAAACTTAATTTGGCTAATATCATTTGTAGTGGCATGCACTATTGACATATATAAAATCACAGGTGACAATCCTTGATTCCAGTTTCGTATAAGCACAAAATATCTATCATTATTTCGATTTGTTGTTCATGATAAAAATTTAATATTGATACATTGTAATAAACATTTCCATTGCTTTTACCTTTTTATCAATACATATACTTGGTTGATAATTAGAGGACACAACTAACCCTATACTTTGCTTTACTTTGTTTTGTATATATATTTTGTATTGTGTGGAATTAACAAAGATTCATATGCAGGAATCTGTTGATACATTCCAAGAATCCCAATGCGACCAACAAACTTGAAAGACTACAATTTCTTTTTACTATGACCAATAAGAAAGCTCAAGGACTAAGTTGTTGGACTCATCCTGATCACCATTTTAAATTATTGTTAACAGTAAGTTTAACA
Source organism: Euprymna scolopes (assembly GCF_053919585.1). NCBI lineage: Eukaryota > Metazoa > Mollusca > Cephalopoda > Sepiida > Sepiolidae > Euprymna > Euprymna scolopes. Next base: position 154,204,313 of record NC_136493.1, on the reverse strand, counting down.
TTTTAAGTACAGAATAATATTTCTTTTGACATTTATAAATTACTATTTTCTGTGACAGATGTTACTTTTTCAATATTGATTGTACCCTTTTTTGTGTTTTTAAATTTTGCATACAATAATATTAAGCACACCATACCAAGACCACAATTTCAGTATCTAATAAACTTCCTACCAAGGTCAATGTTTTCAAGTGACAATGGAGAGTATTCATGTTATGTTTCACATTTTTATGTTTTGAAATATTTTGCTGCTTAATATCAAATTCAGCAGATGAGTTCTTTCTTATGCATCAAACAATTACATTTTCTGATATTCATAAAAACTAATTATTGAAAATCAATTTCATATTTTCTTTAATAAAATATTACTATGCTTGATTTCATCAAGTGGTGCGAATCTGTTTTTTACACTAACAATGTGCACATTTTTTGAAGAATAAAGTTATTTTTTTTAAGGTGGTGAAGGTGATCCGGGGAGTGTTTTTTTTTGTTTTTTTTTTTTTTCCAAAAAAGGTACTTTTTACGAATGGGTATCCAAGATACATTCAGTATTTTGTCAGAAATTAAGATTTTCATTGACGACTCTCAATGCTATCAGAAATGACCAATCTACACAATACAAACTAACTGTTTTGTTGGCTTTTTATTCTAACTCCAAACTAACCCATAACTACATATTGCTTTTATTTTGCAAATTTGATTTCCTTTAGTTTATATTGTGTAGCTGAATCAGAAATTGATTTAACTTTTGTCATTTGTAGTTAACATGCTTTCAGCGCAATTACTACAGTGTAATCACACATGATATACCAAAATAAAAACACTTCAGATAAAGTCTTCTTACATAGAATTCAGTTTCTTACATGACATCTGATGAAGTCAGTACAAACGTTACAAACTAATACTTGAAAAACAATTTGACATTTACTGTACTACAATATCATATTTGTATAGAAGTAGAAATCTGGATACCTATTCTGATACCTAATAAAAGAAAGGACACTCTTTGGGGCGGATTTTGATGATAACAAGTCACTAATAAGAAATTATAATAAACATTGAAATAATTTAAGAATTTTACCAAAATAAAATTGCATGGTAATCACCCAATTTCTGCCACAAAATTTTAATTGGCAAAACTCATAAACAGAAAATATATATTTTCTAATTTCATCTTTTTTTTTTACATAATCTGATTTGATGTTTTCCTAAATATTCAAATCACTATTTTTTTGCTGCTTAATATCAAATACAGCAAATGAGTTATTTTTTATGCATCAAACAATTACATTTTCTCATTCATCCAAACTAATCACTGAACATCAATTTCATATTTTCTTCACTAAAATATTACTGTGCTTGATGTCATCAAGTAGAGCGGATCATTTTTTTTTCATTTGTTCACACATTTTTCCAATTTATATATATTTTGTCTAAGATTCCTAGCCTATGTCATTGCATACCTATCTGTTTATTAAAAGTTAAGGTTCACTGTAAACACATACGTTACACCAAAATAAAAACGCTTCAGATAATGTCTTGATATTCAATTAAGTTTCTCACATGACATCTTATGAAGTTAGTAGAAATGTTACAGACTTTTGAATCTCAAACACTTTCAATACTGTGCACTGATATTTTCTTTTTTGGAATATAAGCACATTCATGATTTTTTTTACAAGCGCCAACAAATGTCACATTTTGTAGCAATGTACTGAAACAATTATAAAAATAGGTATCTAGGAAAAGGCTACTACATATGTTATAAATTCCAAATTTCCACAACCTGGCAAATACTGGTACACGCTAGCAAATTAAGATTTGCAATTACAGAATATGATTCTAATTTTTTCCTTTGCTCTTTATTCTAACACTACACTAAGTTTACTGTTTTATTTCGCTACAGTTGATATTGTGTAGAACAATAAGAAAATCATAGTGAACAATGCATTCAACAAAATTACACACACATTTCTAGATACCTATATCTAATAAGTTCAAAAGAAAGGACACACTTAGGGAGGTATTTTGGTGGTCAAGTCACTAAATAGAGATTAGCTGGTTTCCCGGCATAGCCCAGGATGTAATAAAGATTGACTGAAATACATGTTCTAGCTGGTTTCTAGGCGTTGCCAGGGATGTAATATAGACACATTATGTTGTATATTACCTGTTCTCTTCTCCCTAAGGTAAAACAATTTCATATACATGCTGTAAATTACCTACGCTAGGGATAAAACATGAACAATACCAGTCCTAGGGTAGATAAAACAAATAATCACATAGAGATGAAAGATTCCTCTCCCCTAAGAATAAAACATATATTCAATATCTGCTTTTGTTTTTTCATTGTTTATACGGTCACTTTCTCTATCACCCTCTTTCTATTTTTCTATTCGTTTAAAAACGCTTAGTCATGTCACGTGACGTGACGTCAACGTCCACTAGTGGCGAATCTAATTCCCAACTTCACTATGCACCGGTTTGGTTACTATGGAAACACTTAATTTTTGTGCTGCTTCGAAAAGGAACAAAATTCACTATACACCGCTTTCTCTTCCCTCTCTCTCTCTCTCTCTCTCTCTCTCTCTCTCTCTCTCACACACACTTTCTCTTTAAAACAAGTCGGTGTGTTTCTGATGTTACGTATGTATTTTTTATATTTTTATCTCAGTAATTTTTATTATATTAAATAGCATTTTCTTTTTTTTTTTTCATGGGAAATTATTTTTCTATTCGTTTTAAGAAAATGCTATTAAAAAATAAAAATTCGTTAAATTCTGGCAACAGTTATTTATTTATGCTATTCGCAGCCGGCCGGCGGCAAAACCGGAAGTTGTCGAGATAAACGGGCTTAGACATTTTGTAAACATTGTTTTTAAAAAGAAACCGTCACTTCCTTTGTAAACAACGGGTGGCATTTTTCGAATACATCGGTAAACACTGTATGTTTTTCGAGCTGAATAAACATGTTACATTGAATAAAAACACAAAAAATATATCCAGATGCCTTTGATAACATTTATTTGTTATATATTTGTCTTTTGACAACTTTTTTGAATCTACGTGTACAATAATACAAACCCAAATATTTTTTTTTTTAAACAGTAATGAATTTTCCGAACTCAATATTTTACAATTTTTAAAATTTTAAAATCTATCAAAATTTTTCTATTAATTCAATTTTTACGATATTTTCAGGGTCAATGTGAAATTTTATGTCCTTTCCAATAAATCGAAAATAATATTTAAGACTACCGTTTTTTTTTTAATTCACGAACCCCCCCCCCCCATGTACATTTTTCGAATACATCGCTAAACACTGTATGTTTTTCGAGCTGAATAAATATGTTACATTGAATAAAAACACAAAAATTATATCCAGTTGGATAGAAAAGTAGCTTATCTTGCCTTTGATAACATTTATTTGTTATATATTTGTCTTTTGACAACTTTTTTGAATCTACGTGTACAATAATACAAACCCAAATATTTTTTTTTTAAAAAAGTAATGAATTTTCCGAACTCAATATTTTACAATTTTTTACATTTTAAAATCTATCAAAATTTTTCTATTGATTCTATTTTTACGATATTTTCAGGGTCAATGTGAAATTTTATGTTCTTTCCAATAAATCGAAAATAATATTTTAGACTATCGTTTTTTTTTTAAATTCACGAACCCCCCCCATGTACATTTTTCGAATACATCGCTAAACACTGTATGTTTTTCGAGCTGAATAAATATGTTACATTGAATAAAAACACAAAAAATATATCCAGTTGGATAGAAAAGTAGCTTATCTTGCCTTTGATAACATTTATTTGTTATATATTTGTCTTTTGACCGTCCACTTGGCGAGTCTTTTTTTTTTTTTTAAATAAAACTAATTTTAAAATTTCGATGTTCGAAAAACAGTCCATAATATGTCATTATAAAAATTCTATTTTTGTTTGATAAAAAGAATAAAACAGTTAATAAATACAACAAAAAAGTCCATTAATTTCAACAAGCTAAACTCTTTTATTTATAATAAAACTCTTCGACAGTTTAAATGCTTTCAAAATCCTATGTAAGTATATCGTTTTTACTGTACACAGATTCGAAAAAGTTGTCATCAAACAAATATATGACAGAGTTGAATAAATATGTTACATTGATTAAAAACACTTCTTATTAGCATTTTCTTTTTATATGACAACGTTAATGTTCATGAATCTCTCTTTTAATCACTTTTATCGACTATCATCCAAATAACCGGGGTCTAAAAGTTGGGAAATAATTTTTCTATTCATTTAAAGAATATGCTATTAAAAAAGAAAAAGTCGATAAAAGTTAGACATAAACAGTAAAAAAAAAGAAGATATTATTATTAAATAACAATAATTATTAAAAATAAATATTAACATTTACAATAATAAAATGAGTTAGTATTACAAATAATTATTAATATTTAAAATATGTGTTCATTAATAACAATAAATATTAATATTTAATATAAAATAAAATGTGTTTATTAATGAATATAAATATTACTATTTAAAATTATAAAATGTGCTTATTATTAACAATAAATATTAATATTTAAAATAATAACATGTGTTTATTATTAAAAGTAAATATTAATATTTAAAATAAAATAACATGTGTTTATTATTAAAAATTAATATTAACATTTACAATAATAAAAGGTGTTTATTATTAACAATAAGTATTAATATTAAAAATAACATAAAATGTGTTTATTATTAAAAATAAATAATAATATTTAAAATAATAAAATGTGTTCATTATTAAAAATAAATATTAATATTAAAATAAAAATGTGTTTATTATTAAAAATACATATTAATATTCAAATAAAATTGTTTTTATTTTTAAAAATAAATATTAATATTTAAAGTAGAATAAAATGTGTTTATTATTATAAATAAATATTAATATTTAAAATAATATGTGTTTATTATTAAAAATAAATATTAATATTTAAAATAATATAATGTGTTTATTATTACAAATAAATATTAATATTAAAATAAAATGTGTTTATTAATAAAAATAAATATTAAGGAAGGTCAACAGGTGGAGGAAAAATAGTCAATGCAGGTCATACCACCTGACCAGCTAAAATCGCCTTTTTATATAAGGCAGACAGTCAGACTATTTGCCTTGAGGGCGGGCTAAGCCCTCCTACCCCCCCCCCAAAGCTGAGAGCTGGGGAAACTTCTCTCAGAAGGGGTATGGGAGGACAGGGAGACCTTCCCTCTTTCAACTAAGAGATAGATATCCTTTTGTATGGTTGATTGACCCCCCCCCCCCTGTCGGTTCCGCTTACTCCATTCGGAAAGAGATCAACCTTACACACAAAAAAAAAAAAAATATGGGGACAGGGAAGCCTTCCCGGGCCCCCTTTCTGGGAGGAGAAGTTCCCTGGCTCCTACCTTTTTGGGAGTGCTCAGCCCGCCCTCCAGTCAACCACAATATTTGAAGAATAAAGATATTTTTGTTTTTGTGTTTTAGGTGGTGAAGGTGATCTGGGGAGTGTTTTTTTTTTTTTCACAAAAAAGGTACTTTTTACGAATGGGTATCCAAGAAAATTACAGTATTTTGTCAGAAATTAAGGTTTTCATTGACCACTCTCAATACTATCAGAAATGAACAAAGTTAATTAAACAGTCTACACAATATAAACTAACTGTTTTGTTGGCTTTTTATTCTAACTCCAAACTAACCCATAACTACATTTTTCTTTTATTTTGCAAATTTGATTTCCTTTAGTTTATATTGTGTAGCTGAATCAGAAATTGATTTATCTTTTGTCATTTGTAGTTAACATGCTATCAGCGCAATTACTACAGTGTACTCACACATGATCTACCAAAATAAAAACACTTCAGATAAAGTCTTAAATAGAATTCAGTTCCTTACATGACATCTGATGAAGTCAGTACAAACGTTACAAACTAATACTTGAAAAACAATTTGACATTTACTGTACTACAATATCACATTTGTATAGAAGTAGAAATCTGGATACCTATTCTGATACCTAATAAAAGAAAGGACACTCTTTGGGGCGGATTTTGATGATAACAAGTCACTAATTAGAAATTATAATAAACATTGAAATAATTTAAGAATTTTATCAAAATAAAATTGCATGGTAATCACCCAAATTCTGCCACAAAATTTTGATTGGCAAAACTCATAAACAGAAAATATATATTTTCTAATTTCATCTTTTTTTTTTACATAATCTGATTTGATGTTTTCCTTAATATTCAAATCACTATATTTTGCTGCTTAATATCAAATACAGCAAATGAGTTATTTTTTATGCATCAAACAATTACATTTTCTCATTCATCCAAACTAATCACTGAACATCAATTTCATATTTTCTTCACTAAAATATTACTGTGCTTGATGTCATCAAGTGGAGCGGATCATTTTTTTTTTCATTTGTTCACACATTTTTCCAATTTATATATATTTTGTCTAAGATTCTTAGCCTATGTCATTGCATACCAAGCTGTTTATTAAAAGTTACGGTTCACTGTAAACACATACGTTATACCAAAATAAAAACGCTTCAGATAATGTCTTGATATTCAATTAAGTTTCTCACATGACATCTTATGAAGTTAGTAGAAATGTTACAGACTTTTGAATCTCAAACACTTTCAATACTGTGCACTGATATTTTCTTTTTTGGAATATAAGCACATTCATGATTTTTTTTACAAACGCCAACAAATGTCACATTTTGTAGCAATGTACTGAAACAATTAAAAAAATAGGTATCTAGGAAAAGGCCACTACATATGTTATAAATTCCAAATTTCCACAACCTGGCAAATACTGGTACACGCTAGCAAATTTAGATTTGCAATTACAGAATATGATTCTAATTTTTTCCTTTGCTCTTTATTCTAACACTACACTAAGTTTACTGTGTTATTTCGCTACAGTTGATATTGTGTAGAACAATAAGAAAATCATAGTGAACAATGCATTCAACAAAATTACACACACATTTCTAGATACCTATATCTAATAAGTTCAAAAGAAAGGACACACTTAGGGAGGTATTTTGGTGGTCAAGTCACTAAATAGAGATTAGCTGGTTTCCCGGCATAGCCCAGGATGTAATAAAGATTGACTGAAATACATGTTCTAGCTGGTTTCTAGGCGTTGCCAGGGATGTAATATAGACACATTATGTTGTATATTACCTGTTCTCTTCTCCCTAAGGTAAAACAATTTCATATACATGCTGTAAATTACCTACGCTAGGGATAAAACATGAACAATACCAGTCCTAGGGTAGATAAAACAAATAATACATAGAGATGAAAGATTCCTCTCCCCTAAGAATAAAACATATATTCAATATCTGCTTTTGTTTTTTTCATTGTTTATACGGTCCCGAGCAACGCCGGGTAGCCCTGCTAGTCTATATATATAAATCCCAAATGTCTGTGAGTTTGTATGTTTGTATGTAACGCTAAAACTTTTGAAAGACACAACCAGACTTGATAAATTTGGTATCATATCGAAGCCCCGTGTCCCGGATGACAAATATCGAAATTTCACGTCAAACGGACGAGGAGAAAGGGGTAAACGTATCAGTTATCTCCAAGGGGGTCCCAAAAAAAACTGTCATTGTAATGCTTTTTATTACGTAATTCTTGAATGATCCAATGTAATTCATACGTAAAAAAAAAAAAAGCTTAGTCATGTCACGTGACGTGACGTCAACGTCCACTAATGGCGAACAATTGTTAATAAAAAAATCTTTCTCCGATACTTTTGCATTTTTCTCTTCGGCTCAGTTATATCTTTTTTTTTACTTTATGCCAATGTTTCCATCGTTATTACCTGGTTAAAAATATTATTTATACAAGAGTTTTAACGAAAAATGTCAGGAAAAAATGTACGGGAATAAAAAAATTCACCTTTCAAAATATTAGACGATTATAAAAATATCGTATTATTTATGTAATGTAAAATAATTAGCCATTTTGTATATTACCACGTGACCTCATACCTCTTAAGCTGGAAGGGGGGGGGGAGTAAAACCAACACCGACTCTCTCTCTCACACTTACTCTCTCTCTCTCTCTCTCTCTCTCTCTATCACCCTCTTTCTATTTTTCTATTCGTTTAAAAACACTTAGTCATGTCACGTGACGTGACGTCAACGTTCAGTGTGCACCGGTTTGGTTACTATGGAAACACTTAATTTTTGTGCTGCTTCGAAAAGGAACAAAATTCATTATACACCGCTTTCTATTCCCTCCCTCTCTCTCTCTCTCTCTCTCTCTCTCTACACCCACTTTCTCTTTAAAACCAGTCGGTGTGTTTTTCATGTTACGTACGTATTTTTTATATTTTTATCTCAGTAATTTTTATTATATTTAATAGCATTTTCTTTTTTTTTTTTTCATGGGAAATTATTTTTCTATTCGTTTTAAGAAAATGCTATTAAAAAATAAAAATGCGATAAATTCTGGCAACAGTTATTTATTTATGCTATTCGCAGCCGGCCGGAAGAAACGCGCTTAGACATTTTGTAAACATTGTTTTTAAAAAATAAAAAATAATACTTCTATTATGTTTTAAACGACTGTAATAGTTTATTTTGGAAGTATATTTCATAAGGAAAATAAACAACCCACTTTAAAAACAGAAATTACGAGTTTTATATATTTTATTCGCAGTTTTTTTTTGGGGGGTAGTCCAGTGTAACAGTTTGTTGAAAAAGTGTAGAATTCAATTAAAAAAACAACACCGTCTTTTTTTTTTTTTTTAAATAAAACTAATTTTAAAATTTCGATGTTCGAAAAAGAGTCCATAAAGAATAAAACAGTTAATAAATACAAAAAAAAGTCCATTAATTTGAACTTAAAGCCTGTTTGAATAAAACTTATATAAAAAAAAACCGTCACTTCCGGCAAATGGCTATGTAAACAACTGGTTGCATTTTTCGAATACATCGGTAAACACTGTATGTTTTTCGAGCTGAATAAATATGTTACATTGAATAAAAACACAAAAAATATATCCAGTTGGATAGAAAAGTAACTTATCTTGCCTTTCCTAACATTTATTTGTTATATATTTGTCTTTTGACCGTCCACTAATGGCGAGTTTTTTTTTTTTTTTTAAATAAAACTAATTTTAAAATTTCGATGTTAGAAAAACAGTCCATCACATGTCAATATAAAAATTCTCTTTTTGTTTGATAAAAAGAATAAACAGTTAATAGATACAACAAAAAAGTCCATTAAGTTCAACAAACTAAACTCTTTTATTTATAATAAAACTCTTCGACAGTTTAAATGCTTTCAAAATCCTATGTAAGTATATCGTTTTTACTGTACACAGATTCGAAAAAGTTGTCATCAAACAAATATATGACAGAGTTGATTAAATATGTTACATTGATTAAAAACACTTCTTATTAGCATTTTCTTTTTATATGACAACGTTAATGTTCATGAATCTCTCTTTTAATCATTTTTATCGACTATCAGCCAAATAACCGGGGTCTAAAATTTGGGAAATTATTTTTCTATTCATTTAAAGAATATGCTATTAAAAAAGAAAAAGTCGATAAAAGTTAGACATAAACAGTAAAAAAATAGAAGATATTATTATTACATAACAATAATTATTAAAAATAAATATTAACATTTACAATAATAAAATGAGTTAGTATTAAAAATAATTATTAAAATAAAAATGAGTTTATTATTAAAAATACATATTAATATTCAAATAAAGTTGTTTTTATTATTAAAAATAAATATTAATATTTAAAGTAGAATAAAATGTGTTTATTATTATAAATAAATATTAATATTTAAAATAATATGTGTTTATTATTAAAAATAAATATTAATATTTAAAATAATATAATGTGTTTATTATTACAAATAAATATTAATATTAAAATAAAATGTGTTTATTATTAAAAATAAATATTAAGGAAGGTCAACAGGTGGAGGAAAAATAGTCAATGCAGGTCATACCACCTGACCAGCTAAAATCGCCTTTTTATATAAGGCAGACAGTCAGACTATTTGCCTTGAGGGCGGCTAAGCCCTCCTACCCCCCCCCCCCAAAGCTGAGAGCTGGGGAAACTTCTCTCAGAAGGGGTATGGGAGGACAGGGAGACCTTCCCTCTTCCAACTAAGAGATAGATATCCTTTTGTATGGTTGATTGACCCCCCCCCCCCTGTCGGTTCCGCTTACTCCATTCAGAAAGAGATCAACCTTACATAAAAAAAAAAAAAATATGGGGACAGGGAAGCCTTCCCGGGCCCCCTTTCTGGGAGGAGAAGTTCCCCGGCTCCTACCTTTTTGGGAGTGCTCAGCCCGCCCTCCAGTCAACAACAATATTTGAAGAATAAAGATATTTTTGTTTTTGTGTTTTAGGTGGTGAAGGTGATCTGGGGAGTGTTTTTTTTTTCACAAAAAAGGTACTTTTTACGAATGGGTATCCAAGAAAATTACAGTATTTTGTCAGAAATTAAGGTTTTCATTGACCACTCTCGATACTATCAGAAATGAACAAAGTTAATTAAACAGTCTACACATTATAAACTAACTGTTTTGTTGGCTTTTTATTCTAACTCCAAACTAACCCATAACTACATTTTTCTTTTATTTTGCAAATTTTATTTCCTTTAGTTTATATTGTGTAGCTGAATCAGAAATTGATTTATCTTTTGTCACCAAAATAAAATTACTTGGTAATCACCCAATTTCTGCCACAAAATTTTAATTGGCAAAACTCATAAGCATAAAATATATATTTTCTAATTTCATCTTTTTTTTTTTACATAATCTGGTTTGATGTTTTCCTAAATATTCAAATCACTATATTTTGCTGCTTAATATTAAATACAGCAAATGAGTTATTTTTATGCATCAAACAATTACATTTTCTCATTCATCCAAACTAATCACTGAACATCAATTTCATATTTTCTTCACTAACATATTACTATGCTTGATGTCATCAAGTAGAGCGGATCATTTTTTTTTACATTTGTTTACACATTTTTTACAAATGTTTTTGAGAGTCCATACAAAGTTATAAGTGTTCAACATTTTTTTTCATTTGAATATATTTTGTCTAAGATTCTTAGCCTATGTCATTGCATACCAATTTGTTTCTTGAAAGTTAAGTTCACTGTAAAAACATCTGATACACCAAAATCCCTGATACCTGTTTCTTATAAGCGCCAAATAACTATCACTATTTCGATTTGTGTTTCATGAGAACAATTCAATATTGATACATTATAAGAAACATTTCCAGTGCTTTTCTCTTTTTAGCAATAGTTGGTTGATAATTAGAGGACACAACTAACCCTATACTATGCTTTACTTTGTTTTGTATATATATTTTGTATTGTGTGAAATTAACAAAGATTCATATGCAGGAATCTGTTGATACATTCCAAGAATCCCAATGCGACCAACAAACTTGAAAGACTACAATTTCTTTTTACTATGACCAATAAGAAAGCTCAAGGACTAAGTTGTTGGACTCATCCTGATCACCATTTTAAATTATTGTTAACAGTAAGTTTAACATTTTAAGTACAGAATAATATTCCTTTTGATATTTATAAATTACTATTTTCTGTGACAGATGTTACTTTTTCAATATTGATTGTACCCTCTTTTGTGTTTTTAAATTTTGCATACAATAATATTAAGCACACCATACCAAGACCACTATTTGAGCATCTAATAAACTGCCTACCAAGACCAATGTTTTCAAGTGACAATGGAGAGTATTCATGTTATGTTTCACATTTTTATGTTTTGAAATATTTTGCTGCTTAATATCAAATTCAGCAGATGTTTACTTTGTTTTGTGTATATACTTTATATTAGGTAGAATAAACAAAACTTAATTTCGCTACCATCATTATTTGTAGTGACATGCACTGTTAACATAAATAAAATCAATGGTGACAATCCCTGATACCTGTTTCGTATAAGCACCAAATAACTATGATAATGTGTTATTGTTGATACATTATAATAAACATTTCCATTGACTGGTCGTTTGCTTAGCTTAGGTTTACATCATTTTTACACAATGTTTCTCTACTTGCTTTCAGCATGAGAGCAGATCATATTCTGCACATGTTTCATGCATATCACAAAAACTTATAATATTTGATCAACATTTGACTAACAATTTTACAAAAAAGACCTACCACCTTAAGGGGGGTAAAGGTAAGGCTCCCCACATAACCATAAAAGAAAGCCGCCCCCCCATACAGTGGGAAAGAGCTCCCTTCCCATTCTGGGGCAGAGAAGGGGCAAGGAAAACTCTTAAACATAAATGGTCAACGGAGGGTATACACCCTGGGAAACTAAAAGTCTATATGGAATCTGCATAAATTAAAATATCCTGTTTAAGCGTATTGTATGACAGGGAGGGAAGGTCAACAGGTGGAAGAAAAATGGTCTAGGCAGAGCATACCGCCTGACAAGCTAAAATCGCCTTTTTATATACGGCAGACAATCAGACTCTGATTGCCTGGACGGCGGGCTGAGCAATGAATGTGGAAGCCGGGGAACTTCTCTCTGAAGGAGGATGGGAGGCCCAGGGAGCCTTCGGTCTCCTCCTAAGAGAGGGATATCCTCTTACTCCCTTTGGAAAGAGATCAACCTTACACAAAACAAAAAATATGGGAAGAGAAGCCTTCCCGGGCCCCCCCTCCCCCTTCTGGGAGGAGAAGTTCCCTGGCTCCAACCTTTTTTTTGGGGGGGGGGGCCTAAGCCTGTCCTCCAGGCAACCAAATGAAAAAGAAATTTACCCATCCCACCTTTGTAGGAAGTGTGCTCAGCCCACCTTCTGAGCCACTGTGAAAGTTTCCTTCCACCAAAAGGGAAGGGAACGAGGAAGGAAAAGTCTCTGAGAATCTTCATGCAATTTCTTTGACAAAGAAACTGTTTTCACTTGATTCAACACAAAATTTTTATTGCTTTTTCATCTATTGTCTTATATTAGGATTTCTTTAAGCATGTTATTTTATTTAAGAGTACTAAATAGCTTTTCAGTTTCTTGAGACTCTTTCAACTGTCTGGATTCTGCAGCAACGTTGTGGAGTGATATGTAAAACATAAATTGGTACTATATAACAATAGGTATGTAGAATTCTAACTCGCCAGTGTTGATCGTTTCAATTATTTACAAATTCACCAGGTCCTAGATATGACCATAAACTGTATCCAAAGATGGGGCTTTGTGAAGTGTGAAGCCACCATTTAATTGCTATTAATTATTATTACTGTTAAAAACTCAAGAAATATCCGAAAATATGTCAACCTTACAAAAAAGAACTACCACCTTAAGTGGAGTAGAGGTAAGGCTCCCCCACATAACCATAAAAGAAAGCCGCCCCCCCCCTACAGGGGGAAAGAGCTCCCCTCCCATTCCAGGGTAGGGAAGGAGTAAGGAAAACTCTTAAACATAAATGGTCAACGAAGGGTATACACCCTGGGAAGCTAAAAGAGCCTTTTTATACAGCTCATCTGATGGCAAAACTTAAAAAGATAAAGAGATCAATAGCTATAGCCAGCCGGTCTCATGAACACAGGTTTACACTCCATCCAAGTTCAGTTGAGGCCTCTATTTCCTCCGTGCGAATAAGGTCCTGACCCCTCCCCAAGTGCGGGGAGTTTGCCCGACTCCACTCCGGGCACACTTAACAAGAAAACTACCCCCTCCCTAATGCAGGAGAGAGAATGCTCACTGCTTGATCTCCTTCTTTGGTTGGATGACTGCCACCTCCCCATAGCGAGGGGTAAAAAAAAAAAGCAAATCACCCCTTCAGCCCTTCCCTGCATAGCACGGCTCCCTCCTTCAGGGAGGGAAGGTCAATAGGTGGAGGAAAAATAGTCAACGCAGGGCATACCGCCTGAGAAGCTAAAATCGCCTTTTTATATACGGCAGACAGTCAGACTCTATTTGCCTTGAGGGCGGGCTAAGCCCCTCCCCCAAATTTGAGAGCCGGAGAAACTTCTCCTCTCAGAAGCTGGAGGGGAGGCCAGGGAGCCTTCCCTCTTTCAACTAAGAGACGGATATATATGTATCTTTCTTTTCTTTGCTTATTTCTTGGTACTAAGGATTTCTGTATGCATGTTATTTTATTTAAGAGTACTAAATAGCTTTTCAGTTTCTTGAGACTCTTTCACCTGTCTGGATTCTGCAGCAACGTTGTGGAGTGATATGTAAAACATAAATTGGTACTTTATAACAATAGGTATGTAGAATTCTAACTCGCCAGTGTTGATCGCTTCGATTATTTACAAATTCACCAGGTCCTGGATATGACCATAAACTGTATCCAAACGTGGGGCTTTGTGAAGTGTGAAGCCACCATTTAATTGCTATTGCTACCAGGTCCACTCTGATCTAGAGTGGTAGTACCTGTTAGGGTCCCAATTATGAGTTAAATAGAAACCAACATTAAATAAACAAATATATTCAAGGAAAAAAATGTCACTGGATTTGGCATGAAATAACCTGATATAGTGTTGATATGTCATAAAACAAAATGAACCAACAAATTCACCAATCGACACATTATCAACAAATGTATCTTTCTTTTCCTTTTTCTATGCTTATTTCTTGGTTCTAAGCTTATCATTAACAAACCCTGACATTTCTTTTACTTTGTTTTGTGTATATATTTTATTTTGTGTAGAATTAAAAAAAAAAAAAAAAAAAAATTACATTTCGCTACCACATTTGCAGCGAAATGTTAGCATAAATAAAATCACTGGTGACAACCCATGATGTTTTTTCTAATGAACACCAATTAACCAACACGCTTTCCATTGGTTTTTCATAACAATTTAATATTGATAAATTATAATAAACATTTCCATTACTTTTCTCTTTTTATCAATAAATATACTTGGTTGATAATTAGAGGACACAATGTTTATTGTAATAAAACTTGTGATCTATAACATCCAATTCTAACAATTAAACTTTCCTTTCTCAATTGAAACAAACAACATACCCCACACTATGTTCCTAAAAATGAGGATTTTACTATTGCGTTTACATAATTTTTTAGCTATGTTTCTCTTACTTTCAGCATGAGAAAATATAATTTTCTACATGTGTTTCATGCATAACACACAAACGTATATGTGACCAACATTTTACCTCTGATATTTTTCCAAAAACACCAAATAACATTCACGCTTTCCATTGGTTTTTCATAATAACAATTTAATATTTATAATTTATAATAAACATGTCCATTCATTTTCTCTTTTTATCAATAAATATGCTTGGTTGATAATTAGAGGACTAAAATCAGATTTGTAACAATTTCATTTTTTTTTTTTTCACTCTGAGAATTTTCTTTTTATTTCTTTGACAAACTATTTTTTTCAATTGACTTCAGCACATGATTGTTATTGCTTCTTCCCCTTTTGTCTTATATTTTTTTTCTTCATGCCAAAGATTTTATATATCAAATTTTTTCTCATTTCTTACATTTTATTTCTTTAATTCATAGACCGCCAATATAGTATTAGTTTCAATTCCATTGAACACAATGTTTTATATAGTAAACATCAGCATATTTCACTTTTCAAGTATTTTTTTATTTTATTTCAAATACTATGTTTTATTTCATTTTGTTGACACTCATTTACCTCTCTGGGGTGCTACAAGGAACATGTAGAGTGATATATCAAACATGAATTGGTACTTTATAACAATAGGTATCTAGCATTTTCAGACAGCAATGTGGATAGTTTTAAACATGTATACACTTAAAATCTCATAATATAAAGAAATGTATCTTTTTTTTTCTTTTCCTTTGCTTATTTCTCTAACCTAAACATATCATTAACTAACCATAAACTTTGTTTTAGTTTTATATATCTATTTTATATTGAAGAATACACAAAAATCAATTTCACTACCACATTTACAATGTTAGCATACACAAAAATCACTGGTTACAATCATTGATAGCTGTTTCTTATAAGCACCAAATATCTATCACAATTTCGAATTGTTTTTCATGATAACAATTCAATATTGATACATTATAAGAAACATTTCCGTTGCTTTTCTCTTTTTATAAATACAAATAATATTAAGCACACCATACCAAGCCCACTGTTTCAGCATCTAATAAACTGCCTACCAAGATCAATGTTTTCAAGTGACAATGGAGAGTATTCATGTTATGTTTCACATTTTTATGTTTTGATATATTTTGCTGCTTAATATCAAATTCAGCAGATGAGTTCTTTCTTATGCATCAAACAATTACATTTTCTGATATTCATTCAAGCTAATTACTGAAAATCAATTACATATTTTCTTTACTAAAATAATACTGTGCTTGATTTCATCAAGTGGTGCAGATCTGTTTTTACACTAACAATGTGCACATTTTTTGAAGAATAAAGTTATTTTTTGTTTTTATTTTTAAGGTGGTGAAGGTGATCCGGGGAGTGTTTTTTTTTTTTTTTTTTTTTTTTTTTTTTTCAAAAAAGGTACTTTTTACGAATGGGTATCCAAGAAACGTTCAGTATTTTGTCATAAATTAAGATTTTCTTTGACCACTATCAATACTATCAGAAATGAACAATCTACACAATACAAACTAACGGTTTTGTTGCCTTTTTATTATAACTCCAAACTAACCCATAACTACATTTTTCTTTTATTTTGCAAATTTGATTTCCTTTAGTTTATATTGTGTAGCTGAATCAGAAATTGATTGAACTTTTGTCATTTGTAGTTAACATGCTTTCAGCGCAATTACTACAGTGTAATCACACATGATCTACCAAAATAAAAACACTTCAGATAAAGTCTTAAATAGAATTCAGTTCCTTACATGACATCTGATGAAGTCAGTAGAAACATTACAAACTAATACTTGAAAAACAATTTGACATTTACTGTACTACAATAACACATTTGTAAAGAAGTAGAAATCTGGATACCTATTCTGATACCTAATAAAAGAAAGGACACTCTTTGGGGCGGATTTTGATGATAACAAGTCACTAATTAGACATTATAATAAACATTCAAATAATTTAAGAATTTTACCAAAATAAAATTACGTGGTAATCACCCAATTTCTGCCACAAAATTCTGATTGGCAAAACTCATAAACATAAAATATATATTTTCTAATTTCATCTTTTTTACTTTTTACATAATCTGATTTGATGTTTTCCTAAAGATTCAAATCACTTTATTTTGCTGCTTAATATCAAATGCAGCAGATGAGTTCTTTTTTATGCATTAAACAATTACATTTTCTCATATTCATCCAAACTGAAAATCATTATTTTCATATTTTCTTCATTAAAATATCACTGTGCTTGATGTCATCAAGTGGAGCGGATCATTTTCTTTCTTTTTTTTTTTTCTTTTTTTTTTTTCATTTGTTTACACATTTTTTA
This sequence comes from Euprymna scolopes, assembly GCF_053919585.1. Lineage (NCBI taxonomy): Eukaryota > Metazoa > Mollusca > Cephalopoda > Sepiida > Sepiolidae > Euprymna > Euprymna scolopes. The sequence goes on along the minus strand of NC_136493.1, from coordinate 154,186,824 downwards.
CAAATGTTTTTGAGAGTCCATACAATGTTATAAGTGTTCAACATTTTTTTTTTCATTTGAATATATTTTGCCTAAGATTCTTAGCCTATATCATTGCATACCAATTTGTTTCTTGAAAGTTAAGTTCACTGTAAAAACATCTGATACACCAAAATCCCTGATACCTGTTTCTTATAAGCGCCAAATAACTATCACTATTTCGATTTGTGTTTCATGAGAACAATTCAATATTGATACATTATAAGAAACATTTCCAGTGCTTTTCTCTTTTTAGCAATACATATAGTTGGTTGCTAATCAGAGGACTTAACTAACCCTATAATTTGCTTTACTTTGTTTTGTATATATATTTTGTATTGTGTGGAATTAACAAAAATTCATATGCAGAAATCTGTTGATTCATTCCAAGAATCCCAATGCGACCAACAAACTTGAAAGATTACAATTTCTTTTTACTATGACCAATAAGAAAGCTCAAGAACTAAGTTGTTGGACTCATCCTGATCACCATTTTACAGTATTGTTAACAGTAAGTTTAACATTTTAAGTACAGAACAATATTATGTTTTGATTTTTACAAATTACTATTTTCTGTGACAGATGTTACTTTTTCAATATTGATTGTACGCTCTTTTGTGTTTTTACATTTTGCATAAAATAATATTAAGCACACAATACCAAGCCCACTATTTCAGCATCTAATAAACTTCCTACCAAGACCAATGTTTTCAAGTGACAATGGAGAGTATTCATGTTGTTTCACATTTTTATGTTTTTAAATATTTTGCTGCTTAATATCAAATTCAGACCCCTATTTCCTCCGTGCGATTAAGGTCCTATTTGCCTTGAGGGCGGGCTAAGCCCTCTTCCCCCCCCCCCAAAGTTGAGAGCCAGGGAAACTTCTCCTCTCAGAAGCGGGAGGGGAGGCCAGGGAGCCTTCCCTCTTTCAACTAAGAGACGGATATCCTTTTGTATGGTTGATCTCCTCCCCCCCGTCTCTGTCGGTTCCGCTTACTCCCTTCGGAAAGAGATCAAGCTTACACAAAAAAAAAAAAAATATGTGGAGAGGAAAGCCTTTCTGGGAGGAGAAGTTCATCATGATCACGGATCGACATTCTTTATTGATGCCCCAGGTGGAACTGGCAAAACTTTCCTGTTAAATCTGCTCCTTGCAAAAGTTCGTCTCACAAACAATATTGCCCTTGCAGTGGCATCCAGTGGAATTGCAGCAACACTTTTGGATGGTGGTAGAACTGCTCACTCTATGTTTTCTCTCCCATTGGACCTTACTAGACAGGAAAAACCATTGTGTAATATTAAAAAAGATTCAGCAAAGGCTAAACTACTGCAAAACTGTAAATTAATAATCTGGGATGAAGCAACAATGAGTCACAAAAAAGCTATGGAAGCAGTAGATTCTACACTACAGGACCTAAAAGATAACACACAAATAATGGGTGGAGTGACTTTGGTTTTTGCTGGTGATTTCAGACAAACCCTTCCAATTGTTCCTCGAGGAACCAGAGCTGATCAAATGAATGCATGTCTCAAAAACTCCTATTTATGGCATCATATTAAAACAATGAGTTTAACACTAAACATGCGAGTACATTTACATGCTGATGATGCTGTTGGTGACTTTGCCATTAAACTTTTGCAAGTGGGTAATGGACTTCTGGACAAGGACTCCTATAACCAGATTCAGTTGCCTTTTACAACAATTCAAACAGAAGAGGAATTTATAATGAGAGTTTTTCCAGATCTTCATAATTTGCATACGGATATCAATTGGCTAAGTAGCCGTGCAATTTTAGCAGCAAAGAATGAATCTGTAAATGAAATAAATAGCAGGTTGTTGAATAGATTACCTGGAGAAATCATATTATACAATTCAGTTGATACAATCTGTTCACAGGACGAAGTAACAAATTATCCGACTGAGTTTCTTAATAGTCTTGAACCACCAGGAACGCCTCCACATAGTCTGTTTCTAAAACTTGGAGCACCAATAATGTTACTTCGCAATCTTGATCCACCAAAACTCTGCAATGGCACAAGGCTCACCATAAAGAATATGATGCCTCATGTACTGGAAGCAACAATTATGTCAGGTAAGTATGCAGGAGTACACTGCTTCATTCCCAGAATCCCAATGAGACCACAAGAATTGCCATTTGAGTTTGAAAGGCTGCAATTTCCTGTCAAGCTAAGTTTTGCAATGACAATAAACAAATCACAAGGACAGTCACTAAAAGTTGTTGGGCTCAACCTGTCAAAACCAGTATTTTCTCATGGACAGCTATATGTTGGCCTATCAAGAGTTGGACACCCTGATGGACTCTTCATTCTGGCACCAGATAAAAAAACCAAAAATATTGTATATTCTGAAGCATTAAGATGAAGCATAAATATATAAACATGATTACGAAACTTTTCCCTGAAGCAAAAAATATATAAACAACATGATTACGAAACTTTTCCCTGAAGGAAAAATATATAAAGATGATTACGAAACTTTGCCCAGAAGGAAAAGAATGCGAAATGTGCCATGGAAAAACCCTTTGCGTTACATACATGTGCGAGGGAGTCTTAAAGCTAACTGTACAAAGCAAGGTATACCACCATCCTCCTTCAGATTGGATTGGACAAAAATGAATCGAACCCACAAACTAAAGTTTAAAAATCTGGTACAGTATCCATCATGCCATGGCAATGAATACATTGGACAAGATTAATTTAATGTTAAAAACTCAAGAAATATCTGAAAGTATGTCAAACTTACAAAAAAGAACTACCACCTAAAGTGGAGTAGAGGTAAGGCTCCCCCACATAACCAAAAAAGAAAGCCCCCCCCCGCCCTACAGGAGACAGGAGCTCCCCTACCATTCTGGGGCAGGGAAGGAGCAAGGAAAACTCTTAAACATAAATTGTCAACGAAGGGTATACACCCTTGGGAGCTAGAAGAGTCTTTTTATACGCATCAACACACAGCGAAACTTAAAAAGATAAAGAGATCAATAGCTATAGCCAGCTGGTCTCATAAACACAGGTGTACACTACACCGAAATTCACTTCAGGTCTGCATTTCCTCCATGCGAATAAGGTCCTGATTCCCCCCCAAGTGCAGGAAAGTTGCCCAACTCCCCTCTGGGTACACTTAAAAAGAAAACTACCCCCTCCCTAAGGCAGGAGAGAGAAGGCTCCCTGCCCCATCTCCTTCGTTGGTCGGATGACTGTCACCTCCCTAGAGCGAGGGATAAAAAAAAAAAGCAAATCACCCCTTCAGTCCTTCCCTAATCTGAGTAGCACGGCTCCCTCCTTCAGGGAGGGAAGGTCAACAGGTGGAGGAAAAATAGTCAACGCAGGGCATACCGCCTGACAAGCTAAAATCGTATTTTTATATACGGCAGACAGTAAGACTATTTGCCTTGGGGGCGGGCTAAGCACTCCCTCACCCCCAAAGTGGGAGCCGGGGAAACTTCTCCTCTCAGAAGCGGGAGAGGAGGCCAGGGAACCTTCTTTTTCCCCTAAAAGAGGGATATCCTTTTGTATGGTTGGTCTCCCCCCCCCCCTGTTGGTACCGCTTACTCCCTCCGGAAAGAGATCAACCTTACACAAAAACAAAAAAAAAAAATATGGGTAGAGGGAAGCCTTCCAGAGCCCCCTTCTGGGAGAAGTTCCCCGGCTCCCACCTTTTGGGGAGTGCGCAGCCTGCACTCCAGTCAACCAAATAAATAAAAAATTTACCCATCCCACCTTTGTGGGGAGAGTGCTCAGCCCACCTTCTGAGCCACCATAAAACAAAAGGTTCCTTCCACCAGAAGGGAAGGGAAGTAGAAAGAAAAAATATTTAAAAATACATGGTCAACACATGGTATAGCCCCTGGGGATCTAAAATCACCTTCTTATATACACCGACACACACAGACAGTCTGATTGATTCTTTGTTCCACAGATTATAAGAATAAACTTTTCCCAGAAGGAAAAGTATATAAACAACAGGATTACAAAACGTTTCCCAGAAGGAAAACAATGCGAAATGCGCCACGGAAAAACCCTTTGTGTTACATACATGTGCGAGGGAGTCTTAAAATTAACTTTACAACGCAGGGTATACCACTCACCTCCTTCAGATTGCATTTCACTTCAGGCCTGCATTTCCTCCGTGCGAATAAGGTCCTGACTCCCCCCCCCCAGTTGGTTGCCCATCTCCCCTCCGGGCAAACTTAAAAAAAAAAAATACTCCCTCCCTAAGGCAGGAGAGGGTAGACTTCCTGCCCCATCCCCTTAGTTGGTTGGATGATCAGTCACCTCCCTATACCGAGGGGTAAAAAATAAAAGCAAATCACCCCTTCAGCCCTTCCCTAATCTGCGTAGCAGGGAGGGAAGGTCAACAGGTGGAAGAAAAATAGTCAACGCAGAGCATACCGCCTGACAAGCTAAAATCGCCTTTTTATATACGACAGACAATCAGACTCTGATTGCCTGGACGGCGGGCTGAGCAATGAATGTGGAAGCCGGGGAACTTCTCTCAGAAGGAGGATGGGAGGCCCAGGGAGCCTTTGCTCTCCTCCTAAGAGAGGGATATCCTCTTACTCCCTTGGGAAAGAGATCAACCTTACACAAAACAAAAAATATGGGAAGAGAAGCCTTCCCGGGCCCCCTCCCCCTTCGGGGAGGAGAAGTTCCCCGGCTCCAACCTTTTCTTTGGGGGGGGGCTAAGCCTGTCCTCCAGGCAACCAAATGAAAAAGAAATTTACCCATCCCACCTTTGTAGGAAGTGTGCTCAGCCCACCTTCTGAGCCACTGTGAAAGTTTCCTTCCACCAAAAGGGAAGGGAACGAGGAAGGAAAAGTCTCTGAGAATCTTCATGCAATTTCTTTGACAAAGAAACTGTTTTCACTTGATTCCACACAAAATTTTTATTGCTTTTTCATCTATTGTCTTATATTAGGATTTCTTTATGCATGTTATTTTATTTAAGAGTACTAAATAGCTTTTCAGTTTCTTGAGACTCTTTCACCTGTCTGGATTCTGCAGCAACGTTGTGGAGTGATATGTAAAACATAAATTGGTACTATATAACAATAGGTATGTAGAATTCTAACTCGCCAGTGTTGATCGTTTCAATTATTTACAAATTCACCAGGTCCTAGATATGACCATAAACTGTATCCAAACGTGGGGCTTTGTGAAGTGTGAAGCCACCATTTAATTGCTATTGCTACCAGGTCCACTCTGATCTGGAGTAGTAGTACCTGTTAGGGTCCCAATTATGAGTTAAATAGAAACCAACATTAAATAAACAAATATATTCTAGGAAAAAAAAATGTCACTAGATTGGGCATGAAATAACCTGATATAGTGTTGATATGTCATAAAACAAAATGAACCAACAAATTCACCAATCGACACAATATCAACAAATGTATCTTTCTTTTCCTTATTCTGTGCTTATTTCTTGGTACTAAGCTTATCATTAACTAACCCTGACATTTCTTTTACTTTGTTTTGTGTATATATTTTATTTTGTGTAGAATAACCAAAAAGACATTTAGCTACCACATTTGCAGCGAAATGTTAGCATACATAAAATCACTGGTGACAACCCATGATGTTTTTTCTTATGAACACGAAATAACCAACACGCTTTCCATTGGTTTTTCATGATAACAATTTAATATTGATAAATTATAATAAACATGTCCATTACTTTTCTTTTTTTATCAATAAATATACTTGGTTGATAATTAGAGAACACAATGTTTATTGTAATAAAACTTGTGATCTATAACATCCAATTCTAAAAATTAAACTTTCCTTTCTCAATTGAAACAAACAACATACCCCACACTATGTTCCTAAAAATGAGGATTTTACTATTGCGTTTACATAATTTTTTAGCTATGTTTCTCTTACTTTCAGCATGAGATCATTTTCTACACGTGTTTCATGCATACCACACAAACATTTTACCTCTGACATTTTTAATTTTTTTCCAATTTCCTTTCACCATGAACATTATCATTAGTACAGTTTTCATTTAAAATGAAGCTGTACATGGTTACTATTACTTGGAAAGCAGATCTAAAAAAAAAAAAAAATAACTGTTTTCACTTTGAAAATTTACGATTTATAGATCTCGGATTTGGCCCTTCTTCACCTTTTATCTTACATTTGTAAATATTGTATATATAAACTTTTTTCTTATTTCTCCAATGTTATTTCATTCATGCAATTTCATAATCCACCAACATTGTATAAGATTCAATTCCATTTGACACTTGAAAACAACTTTTTATATAGTAAACAGCATTTATTTCTTTTCAGACATATTCTTATTTTATTTTATTTCCAGTACTATGTTTTATTTCATTTTGTGGACACTCATTTACCTCTCTGGGATGCTGCAGGGAACATGTAGAGTGATATATCAAACAAGAAGTGGTACTTTATGACAATAGGTATCTAGGATTTACACATACCAGTGTTGATAGTTTGAAATATTTACAGACTAACATTTTACACAATATAAACACATGTACCTTTTTTTTTTCTTTTCCTTTGCTTATTTCTCGAACCTAAACTTATCATTAACTAACCCGTAACTTTGTTTACTTTGTTTTGCGTATATATTTTATATTGGGTAGAATTAACAAAACTTAATTTCGCTACCATCATTATTTTTTAGTGACATGCACTGTTAACATCAATAAAATCACTGGTGACAATACTTGATACCTGTTTCGTATAAGCACCAAATAACTATCACTATTTCGATTTGCTTTTTCATGATAATATGTTCATCTTGATACATTATAATAAACATTTCCATTCACTGGTCGTTTGCTTAGCTTAGCTTTACATCATTTTTTCACAATGTTTCTCTACTTGCTTTCAGCATGAGAGCAGATCATATTCTAAACGTTTCATGCATATCACACAAACTTATAATATTTGATCAACATTTGACTAACAATTTTTTGCCAATTTCCTTCAACATTCTCATTACAATTAGTACAGTTTACATTTTGTCGTTAAAATGAAGCTGTACATGTTTCCTATTACTTGGAAACCAGATTTGTAAAAATCCCATTTTTTTTTTCACTCTGAGAATTTTCATTATATTTCTTTGACCAACGATTTGTTTTCAATGGACTTGATAAGTGCTAATATAGAGAGAAGAGAAACAGGGTGAGAGAGAGGCAGAAGAGAAAGTTGTTCTATCCTCTTTCCCAAATTTGACTACTGTGCGCGTTTGAACTCTCATCCTCGAGTTGCCTATTAGCCTTGATAAGTGCTAATATAGATAGAAATACCTATTCTGATACCTAATAAAAGAAAGGACACTCTTTGGGGCGGATTTTGATGATAACAAGTCACTAATTAGAAATTATAATAAACATTCAAATAATTTAAGAATTTTAACAAAAATAAAATTACATGGTAATCACCCAGTTTCTGCCACAAAATTTTGATTGGCAAAACTCATAAACAGAAAATATATATTTTCTAATTTCATCTTTTTTTTTTTTTTTTTTTTTTTTTACATAATCTGGTTTGATGTTTTCCTAAATATTCAAATCACTATATTTTGCTGCTTAATATCAAATACAGCAAATGAGTTATTTTTTATGCATCAAACAATTACATTTTCTCATTCATCCAAACTAATCACTGAACATCAATTTCATAGTTTCTTCGCTAAAATATTACTGTGCTTGATGTCATCAAGTGGAGCAGATCATTTTTTTTTTCATTTGTTCACACATTTTTCCAATTTATATATATTTTGTCTAAGATTCTTAGCCTATGTCATTGCATACCAAGCTGTTTATTAAAAGTTAAGGTTCACTGTAAACACATATGTTACACCAAAATAAAAACGCTTCAGATAATGTCTTGATATTCAATTCAGTTTCTCACATGACATCTTATGAAGTTAGTAGAAATGTTACAGACTTTTGAATCTCAAACATTTTCAATACTGAGCACTGATATTTTCTTTTTTGGAATATAAGCACATTCATGATTTTTTTTTTTACAAACGTCAACAAATTTCACATTGTGTAGCAATGTACTGAAACAATTATAAAAATATTTGTTTTTATTTTGGATGATGCAGGGCATCCGGAGAGAGATGTTTCTAACAAAATGAAAGTATAATTTTTAGCAATAGGTATCTAGGAAAAGGCCACTACATATGTTATAAATTCCAAATTTCCACAACCTGGCAAATACTGGTACACGCTAGCAAATTTAGATTTGCAATTACAGAATATGATTCTAATTTTTTCCTTTGCTCTTTATTCTAACACTACACTAAGTTTACTGTTTTATTTCGCTACAGTTGATATTGTGTAGAACAATAAGAAAATCATAGTGAACAATGCATTCAACAAAATTTCATACACATTTCTAGATACCTATATCTAATAAGTTCAAAAGAAAGGACACACTTAGGGAGGTATTTTGGTGGTCAAGTCACTAAATAGAGATTAGCTGGTTTCCCGGCATAGCCCAGGATGTAATAAACATTGACTGAAATACATGTTCTAGCTGGTTTCTAGGCGTTGCCAGGGATGTAATATAGACACATTATGTTGTATATTACCTGTTCTCTTCTCCCTAAGGTAAAACAATTTCATATACATGCTGTAAATTACCTACGCTAGGGATAAAACATGAACAATACCAGTCCTAGGGTAGATAAAACAAATAATACATAGAGATGAATCTCCCCTAAGAATAAAACATATATTCAATATCTGCTTTTGTTTTTTCATTGTTTATACGGTCCCGAGCAACGCCGGGTAGCCCTGCTAGTCTTTTATATAAGAGAAGAAACTCTGACTTAACACCATTCAAAAGATTCTTGTCCAACTCCGAAGTTCTTCAATAACAATTTTCATCTTCAACGCGTTTGAATTTGCATCCAATGAAGCAATACTTTGCAATGGTTTTGTACATGTTTACAAAAAAAAAGGCATTATATGCACCAAGTGCCAATTTTGATCATCTGTTTTCGAACTGTGATTTATTTATTTATCACGGCGAGAAGATGTGACACAAGTGTCGGAAAATGAGATAGAAGAGCCAGAACTTTCCGGGAGGAACAGTCTACCTTGCAAAAAAGTGCCTTGGCAGTCCCGTCGGCATTCCCCGGTAAAGGCGCCTCAAGCGATTAGCAATAAACTAATGCTTTCTCAAAGAGGAAAGTCAAGCCAAAGAGGATGGATTCCTAGAACTGCACAGGACCAAGTCAACAAGGAAAATACCATTTCAAAAATGGTCTAGACTATGTTGGATTTGGGACATCCCGCGACAGCGCCACTGTGATAATAGCTGACAAAAGTTAGTGAAATGCACATTTTTGGTGAGCGATATCAGCAGTGGATGATCGCGCTGCAAATGATGTTCCAAGCTGGCAGCGTTCACAGACACAACTGTCGAAATACTCGACACTTTTAGGAAGAACTAATATAAATACGTCCAATAATTATCAGCAGGTTTAACCACTTTGCAAGTAAAGATTTGTGTGAGGAATTTTGAATGCTAACATTACAGTGAATGGTGGAAATGCGCAAAAAAAATAAACCACAAAGAATTTGAATGATACCAATACCGTATGTTGCTAAATTTCAGATCACTCAGTCAAGCATCAAACTAGTGATAAGCAGAAAGTTTTGCAGTTACTCATTATATAATAGATCGTATTCTGCAAGATACTCAGAAAACGATAATATACTGAATGCGATCGTTATATACCATATTTCTTTAGCTGCATCGTTATAATCATTGGACGCGTTGAACTCCTTATCAGCATATTATTAACCCTTTAACAGCATCCTTATAATTATCAAACTCCTGAGGAGCACCGTTATGCTTATTTCACTCTTTGCCATCATCGTTATAATTATTGAACTCGTAACAGCATCGTTATAATTATTGAACTCGTAACAGCATCGTTATAATTATTGAACTCGTAACAGCATCGTTATAATTATTGAACTCGTAACAGCATCGTTATAATTATTGAACTCGTAACAGCATCGTTATAATTATTGAACTCGTAACAGCATCGTTATAATTATTGAACTCGTAACAGCATCGTTATAATTATTGAACTCGTAACAGCATCGTTATAATTATTGAACTCGTAACAGCATCGTTATAATTATTGAACTCGTAACAGTATCGTTATAATTATCAAACTTCTTTACTATATCGTTATAATTATTAACTCCTTAACACCATCGTTATAATTATTGAACTCCTTACCATCATCGTTATAATTATTAATTATGAACTCAATGTACTTTTGCAACATACTCCTGGCAAACCCGCTAAGCAACAAAATCATACCCCTTCACTGCAGAAGTCCTTAAATGTCAGGAAGCCTTCTACTCTAATAGTTTCTTTCACTCAAACTGCTAGACTTTTGAATTCTCTTCCTATTAACTGTTTTCCTTATTGTACCGACAGGCAGAAGTTCAAATGTAACGTAAACCGATGTCTCCCTTATCTCCCCTAAACATGGCTCCAATTAGCAACCCCCTATGTCTAAGTGACGTTATGGCTTGTTTGGAGTGAACATGGAAAACCCCTAAACATCGTTATAATTATTCAACTCTTTAACAACATCGTTACATTAATTAAACTCCCAAGTAGCATCATTATAATTACTAAACTCCTTGTCATCATCGCTATAATTATTACAACCCTTAACAGCATATATATGTTCTGTCTTGTCGGTGAGAGGGTAGTTTGACCCCTTACCATATCCCACATTAAAAACCGACTTTTTGTATAACTTTGCTCTCTCTCTGGACGTCAAGGAATAAGAGGGGGGGACAGTGATATATAAACGCCAGAAATACGTAAGACGCCATTGAATGTTCCAAGCAGATAAACGCTTAATACAAACTACAAGGTTAATAACTCGTGAAAGCACTTGTCTGCTTTGTCTAATCTTCTTACGGTTACAACAACAATGTTCGGTTGATTGATTCAAAATCAAGTTTGCTTTGTCTTCGTTGAGCGACGGAAGATGTGATTGTTTACCCACGTGTTCATGTGTTAACGACTTTTCATATCAGCAGTAAAAAAAAAAGATGGCTGAACTGGTGTTCGCAACATTTAGTGCAAATGTTTCACACGTGCGGCAGCTTTTCTTTTTATTTGATTCCGCACCATTGTTTTGCGTCATATCAACCGCTTTCGTGTCATTTAATGGCGAATACACTTAATAGTGTACATTTGCTCGAATATGAATCACCATTTTATCCATAACTGAAACGGGATTGTAGGGTTCATACCTTTCAAATGGGTATTAGTGCAAAACAAAAGAAAACAGATTTTCAGCATTTAAAAAAATTTTTTTTTTTAGATGAGGATTGTTTATTATTTACATTGGAAGTGGCACTCGGGGTGAGAACAGTAGTCCGAAGAATCCAAATGATACAAGATTTTCGGTATTTGTTTATATGACCCTCGATGGTAAAAAAAATAAGTCCATCATCACGTACCCATGAGAAAAACTAGCCAGTGTATATTCTGATCAAACACGTTTGCGTAGAATATTTTAATATATAGTTGTTTTAAGATAAAATGAATATACATCGAGAATTGTTTTTACATTCACCTCTCTTTAACATGTTCCATGTGTGTAGTTTTAATAAAAGTGGCCATACAAAAAAGTCTGGAAGCTTATTGAAGTGTATATTAACGATTAGAAAAAAAATATGACAAAGAGAAAATACATTCTTTTGATAGCAAATATCAAACACATTGATTGCATGGACCGTGTCGCTAACCATTATGCTGAACTCAAACGCATATTTTCAAAACGAGTAATCAGTGAATAAAACAAATTATATAGAATCATTTCATATTCATTTTGTGTGTGTGTGTGTGTGTGTGTGTGTTGTGTGTGTGTGTGTGTGTTGTGTGTGTGTGTGTGTGTGTGTGTGTGTGTGTGTGTGTGTCTGTGTTTGTGTGTGTGTGTGTGTGTCTGTGTTTGTGTGTGTGTGTGTGTGTGTTTGTGTGTCTGTGTTTGTGTGTCTGTGTGTGTTGTGTATGTGTATGTGTATGTGTTGTGTGTGTGTGTTTGTGTGTGTGTGTGATGTGTCTGTGTTTGTGTGTCTGTGTTTGTGTGTCTGTGTGTGTTGTGTATGTGTATGTGTTGTGTGTGTGTGTGTGTGTGTGTGATGTGTCTGTGTTTGTGTGTCTGTGTTTGTGTGTCTGTGTGTGTTGTGTATGTGTATGTGTTGTGTGTGTGTGTGTGTGTGTGTGTGTGATGTGTCTGTGTTTGTGTGTCTGTGTGTGTTGTGTATGTGTTGTGTGCGTGTGTGCGTGTGTGCGTGTGTGCGTGTGTGTGTGTGTGTGTGTGTTCTATACAGTGGTAGGTTGAACAGAAAGCATTCACTTTAAGCAATTGGTGATTTATTGTTTGTTCATTTTTGTTGTTTGTTTTGTTTTTTTTTTTTTTGTTGTTTGTTTTGTTTTGGTGGCGAGTCAAGTAGGTCAGATGTTATAAAATATGTGATTTCGGAGTTTTCTTTTTCATAGACAAGTTTATTTTTTGTTTTCTTTTGTTAAGGGCAAAGTGTAGCATCTGTTCTGATACAATAATTCACAATTTTTGTCCTCTGTCAATGAAAAAAAATTTATTTTAACTTGAGGCAATTTTGCATTTGTGTTTGAACTCAGGGTGCTTTTATGGGCTAGTTGCATGTTCCGCACATTAAAAATCGACATTGCTTGTTACGATGTTATAGTGAGGAGGCAAGTAAATAAGGAGACTAGTTGCCCTACTAAAGCTTAAGTTCGGTCTATCCTACTATCGCGAAAAGATGCGGCTATAATCACGTGGACACACTGGTTCCCGTAAGATCATCGGAAGTAGGCGGTGGTAAAGAGGATAACGATGTCGATTCACGACATGAGTAGACCAAGTTCTACAGCACCATTCTCATGACGGATGTTGCCAACCTCAACGTGGAAGCAACCAACGCCAATACTAGAATAACGCTGGTCAACAATCGTATAATTCTTATACATTCGAATTTACTTTGCTACCGAAGATAACCGACGTTGGTCCTTGTAAATAAAAAAAAAAACAACCGGTACTACTTTATATTTATCCTCCCTCTATGGCAGGATGATGTGACACAAGGGTCGGAAAGTGGGATTGGAAGAACCAACGCCCTAGTGGAAGAGCACTGTGGCTTCAAAAGTGCCTTAAAAGCCCCGTCCAGTGATTATGAAAAAGAAAAAAAGAAACTGCGGCACTAATCCTAACGCGGGTTTAACCGGCTTCCTCTGGGAGTATGAAATTCACAAGTGGTCCCCAGTCGCATATATATATATATATATATATATATATATATATATATATATATATATATAGATATATATATATAGATATATATATATATATATATATATATATATATATATACAAGTTAGAAAAGCATTTCATCCAAGGCATGAAAATTGTTAAACAAAATGTTTTTACTATAGGCTTTAAAAATAAAGGTACAAAATTCAATTTGAAATTTATTTATCTTCAAAGTGCACTTTTATACATTTTACAAAGTAAGGTAAAAAAATTTAATACCTTTCACTTGGATTTTTTAAAAAATGAATGTGGTTTTGCATGCATTTGTAAAAACTCTCCAACTCTCTATTTCAGTCTGTATTTCTCCTCACACCACAAGTCATTTTTGCAACCCCTCTTTGTATTATCAAAGGTCTGAATATTATCTCTGTTTCAGTTTGTATTTCTCCTCACACCACAATTCTTTTTTGCAACTCCCTCTTTGTCATACATGTCTGAATAATGAGAAAATCTGAATTTTTTTAATAAAAACTTTAAAATAACTTTTTTAGATTAATTTTTTTAAACTTCTTTCAGAATAGAAAACCTGTACAATTTAATAATGAACATATTTCATATAGGTTTCATTAAAAATATTCAGTAGATAACGAGAAAAATAGAGATGAAATTTTCAAAAGGAGTGTATAACTGGTTACGCTCAATAGTAGTCCTCGCCAGCGCAAGTCTTTGTTATTGTTATTCTATTATTATTATTATTATTATTATTATTATTATTATTATTATTATTATTATTATTATTATTATTATTATTATTTAAAACAATAATATGATACACAGCATCTTGCATTCTGAAATAGTCAGCCATCTGGTATTAGTCAGGTTTCATACCTCTGAACTTCTTTCATCGAACGAGAACTAGTGTGACCACGTGATTATACCGTAGTATGCTTTGTTGGTAATTAGATGTAAAATCAGATGGAAGTCAAACTCTTAATCTGCAACTACAACTGGCAGTCTTGGGTTGTTTGCTGTAATTTGCGCCGACCAGATACTCACTGGGGATGACAGATCGATTTCAAGTTTTAGATTAGTGGAAATTATACAACAGCTCTAACAAACTGTCTTGCCGATCCCACGGTCGGCGCCGCTAACAACCGCACACCCCCTCTCTCATTGTCATGTATAAATGTAGTAGTAGTAGTAGTAGTAGTAGTAGTAGTAGTAGTAACTACTATAACGGCATCATCAGCCATAGAATGACGATGTCTAAAATATTTGTTTGACTTGAAAGATTGTTACTGATTGGAGTAAATGCCTGAATCTGATTCGGATTTAACCAATCGGAAATAATCTTTCACAATCAGATCATTGCTTCCCAGAGGTTATTTATGGAAGTGTACCGGTGCTGTACGACCTCTTTAATCACGAGGAGACTCAGCTGTGTAACCGAAACACGTCGCTCAAATTAACTCCTCTCTTGGCGGGCAAATAAACCCCGCTTTTAACTGCGGCTATAGCATCGACACTACCTTATTATCTAAGCGAAAAGAAAAGGACTTCACAACTCACAGTCCAGTTTCATTTACATACGCACTACAAGAACAAAGGTAAAAAAAATATACATACACAATGCCACGCTGCCAAATATACAAATACACACATATTCACACAATGAACATTTTGACTTATAACTTCGATTCACTGAAGCTCTTTACCTAAGCACATATTGAATTATAAATATTTTCATTACTATTTAATATTAGTAAAAGCTATTTATGCGCATGTCACATTTTTTATGAATAATTAAGAAGACGTTTTATTATAAGCTAAGAATACGCTTTCAAATTGCAAAAGGAGTGCTCTAATGACGCCTCTTCAGATTCAATAACAATTCGGAAAAGAAGAAAATAACTTCGAGGACAATCATTCTTCTAAAGAACAGAAAAATATCAGCTAAGTGTGATTTTATTGTGCTTTTCTTTATATATATATATATATATATATATATATATATATATATATATATATAATACTAAGCAATACTAAGTTGTCATATTTGTGGTGTAATCTGCAAATCTAAAAGTGGCCAGACACGACATTCGAGAATTCATAATATTATCATCCGATTACCTTTACAAGAAAGAAAGTTTTTATGTCACATATGTGTACTTTCATGTAGGACTAAGGCTGGTTTAAAAAGTCAACTACGTGCACACAGGCGCACAACGCTTCACTGAAGAGATGAAAAACTTCTATCAAGAAGTAGCAATCATATATGTGTGTGTGTGTGTATAAATGACAAAATTTTATATTAAAAATTACAAAATGTTGACCATCTTACAGTTTATTTCTTTAAGTTTGCATGCACAATCCTTGAAACCACCTGTTTCGAATCACAGAATCGTTTATTATTATGCCAATTTTATTTTAATTTTTTCGTCGTTAACTCATCAGAAGAAAAATCATTTATCAATGTTAAAAGAAAATAAATGCATATGGGCATGATTAAAAAATCCGAAAATAGGGAGAGAAATTGTAATTATTTATTTTCAATTTGTTACGCCATCTTTTTCAAACCATAGAAGATGGTGTAACAAATTGAAAAAAAAAATGATTGCAAATTTTCAACCAATGAATTGATAGATGCTTTTTCTTCTGATGAGTTAAGGGAAGAATAAATTCATTGATTGATATAATAATTAAATGATTTGCGCTACGAAACAGGTGCTGCCAAGAATTGTGCATGTCAACTTACTTAAAGAAATAGATGGAAGATGGAAACCATCTTGAAATTTGGAATATAGACTTTTGTTATATATTTATATATGTTCTGTAATTACATCGAGCCTCATTGATATAAATAATGGGTGAAATGTAATTGAATAAAGATATTTCCCCATAAATATATATATATATATATATATATATATATATATATATATATATATATATATATATATATATATATAAAGCTGAACGTCTGTGTGTGTGTATCTGGCCAAGAATAGGCTGCTATATGGTTGACTATTATAAAAAACTGATTACATATAATGATAGAAGATGCATCGAGACACAGGAATGGGTATGTTTGATCTAGCATAATTATGATTCATTAAAATTGTGGGGTCTGAGTAAGCGCCTGGTCCACAAAGTATGGAAATAAAAAAATTTAAGATTAAAAAAAAAATTTTACAGGTGTTTTTGATATAGATGTACATCATAATATTTTGATATGTGTTAACTTAAATAGGGATGGTATAATAAAATTGTGGGGTCTGCGTTCGCACCTGGCCTCCATAGAATGGAAATTGGCACAAACTTAAATAAAGACTTTTCATATCTATCTGCGTAAGTATACTTTGATAATTATGTTTCAGTTTGAAAAAATACGGTATAATAAAATTATGGGGTGTTCGTTCGCGCCTGACCTCCATAGAATGGAAATATGTCACAAAGTTTAACAAGGTTTTTTAATATAGATCCACAGAATATTGTGATAAGTGTTTCAGTGTGAACAGGTATGGTATAATGAATTATGGGGTTTATCTATTTTTACTTTCATCATATTTTGCTTTGGTTTTGATACCCCCAAATTCGAAGCTATCTCTTTACAACCCTTCCTTTTCATAACCTATCATACTTTCATAAATCAGTCCATTTTCTGTAGGCTGTTTTTGAATCCAGTCAACAACGGGTACTTTTTCTAGTATATATATATATATATATATATATATATATATATATATATATATATATATATATATATATATATGTGTGTGTGTGTGTGTGTGTGTGTGTGTGTGTGTATACAATGTGTGTGTATATATATATATATAATGTCTGTATATATATATATATATATATATATATATATATATATATATATATATATATATATATATATATATATATTATTTTGGTTTTGGTTTGGTTTGGTTTGGTTTGGTTTGGTTTGGTTGTTCTTTCTCTTACGAAGGTTATTTTAAAAGTGATGAAGTAATTGTTGTTTGAAAATTTCATTTTGGAATAAATTTCTTACAAAAGCCTTCAAAATTACTTTCGAATGGTGAAATTACGCGATAGCAATAATCACACGCAATTTATATTTATCAGTTATTAATAAATTTCATTTGTCATGGCCGTTTGAAATTCCAACGTAATGTTTAAGCCTTTAAAATGGCGAATAAGAAGTAATTTTTTAATTGAAATAAAGTTTAAGTGCAAATATTGTGGCTCGTATGTGGTTTTAAGCCAAAATGAAAACATTGCTTTCTCATGCGCCCCTGCTGTATCAAAGAATTGACACGGTGTTAAATTTAAAAGAATGCAATTATAAATAAAACCGACCAACCGAAGGCTTATTGATTCGTTAATAAAATTGATGGTTAAATAAAAAGAAAAGAAAAACACTAAAATTGATTAAACAAAATTGAGGTGAAAACATTCACAAATAATTGTGAATGTTTTTATGAACGAAGTAAAAAGAAAACAAATGTATAGAAGACCAGACAGTAATAATTACCTCTACCTCATAACCGGCCATCCTCAGGATTGGGTGTTTGTGTTGTGCAAAATGGGTTTCCACAATTTGGGGTTCCTGCATGTGTGCTTCCGGAACCACGCGTTCTTGTTGAAGTGTTTCGGGTACTGGACCCTCTGATTGCGCCATAGTTGCTTAGACGATCCGGATAAAACGTTTATAACTCGTTTAACATATATTTAGAAAGAGATGCGTTTGTATGTATGCATATATACTTCTTTAAAAGTCTCCGTTCTTGAAAGTATTTTTGTTTTTCGTAGAATAGATATTTGTACGGGCGTTGAAAACTTTTTTCTTCTTTTCACTTCTTTGTTTTTAAGTGCTCCTGCTTTGGGACGCCACCCAAACAACGGTGTGTAGTGTTCCCCAACTGAGATGAATGTCCTTCGGTATTGAATATAAAACTTCTGACGCTACACGGCAATTAAAAACAAAAGAGAATGGTGCGTGAGAGAGCGAGAAACAAATAGAGGGAAAAAGAAACAGAGAGCAACAGAGGGAGAGGGAAAGAATGCGAGCAAGAGTAACAGTGAGAGAGAAAGAGTAACAGTCATAAAGAGAGAGTAGCAGAGTGACGCAGAGGGGAGAGAGATACACAGACGAACATAGAAAATGTTAAGAGCGAGGGGGGAGGGGGTGACAGGTTAAATAGCAAATTGGAAATACACGGACACAAAGAGATGAAATAATTAATTAATATTGGAAGAGCTTTGCTACAAATCGACATGATTATGTGTTATTTGAAGGTTACATTGACTCGTAGTTGTCGTTCACAGCAGCCGAAACTAAAACTATCCATTACCAACCAAATGAAGATGACAGCTTAATTGGCAAACTTACAAAAACAACTGGAACACAAGTCTTTAAATAAGTGCATTATTTTGTCTTTTTTTTTTTCCAAACTTTGAGAATCGATTTAACTTCGCCTAGTTTAACTACGTGTTAACGTTATTTATCTCCTCCCCGCGGCGGGATGATGTGACACAAGGATCTAGAAAATGGGAGTTGAAGATCCAGCGCCCAAAAGGAAAAGCACTCTGGCCTACAAAAAATGCATTGGGAATCCCATCAGTATTCCCAGATTAGCAATAAGTTAACCCTTTCTCAGAGGGAGAAGATAAATCCTGGGAGGTTGAACCGCCCATAATTGCACAGAACGAGAGACATACCTCATTGAACAGGGAAAAGGTCATTTCAACAAGTACCTAGACTCTGTTATAGTTTAAGTTTCATTAACACCCGGGACTGAATGAGTCATATTCCTTTGCAGACTTCTTTAAAGGATTTTTTTTAAATAACCCACTTAGAACAATCTTCATGGGTAGGCAATCATCCCTACCAAATTTCAAGTTCGTAATTCTAATAACTTGTAAGTAGTTTGTCGAAATGTCATATTCCAAATTGCCAACCGTAAAACTTAATCAGTTTATCAGCAATGTCCAGCTTTTAAATGGAAATGGTCATGGGAAGTTCATAAGAGTTTGTAAAGCAAAATCCGGACAAATATGTTGATTTTCAGGATTAAATACATTGTTGCAACTGTACAGCATTGTTCGTTAATTTTTATTTATTGCGGACTATTATCCTCGTCTTTTTCTGGGTGTTTTCATGACGTTTCGGCCAACTATTCCTCTGGCCTTCGTCAGGTGGTAACCGCGACAGATAGGAACTCTGAATCTCCTGACTGCATTTATTGCAATTACTGCCTTCCGTAGTTGTTGTCGTCTCACCACGTTTTTGGCCAAGTAAGCCTCTGGCCGGCTTTGGGTAGGATTGAAACCGCTATCTCCAGACAATGTTCAACTGGAACCGTAGAGATTCAACGTCTCTATCCACTGTGTCACGGGCTGACGAAGGCCAGATAAATAGTTGGCCGAAACGTCGTGAAACAGCCAAGAAAAAGATGAAGATAATAGTTCGCAATAAATAAAAATTAATAAATGATACTCATCTCAATGAATTCCAATTAAAAATAATATATATAGCATTGTTCGTGTTCATGCGTTCAATCTAAGCAAGCTTCCAACTACAAAAATGAAGAGGAAGATGGCGACCCAGTCCACCACGTGTCATTCATATCTTAGATAAAACTATTGGGTCGTTCACTGGAGAAGAAAAATAAAATATTCTAAGTTTTTGAGTTTTCTGACTTGCTAGATATCTGCCATTGTCTTTCAGTAATTTTCCTTCTATTTCCATTAATATAATGATTATTCCGCTTTTTTTCTAACTAGATTGTTTTGAATTATGCATTAAATGCTGAGTTTTTAAAATAGTTTCCTGCGAACTTTTTCACACACGGATAAGTGTACCAACTGGTGTCTCGATAAGTCGACGCGGCAACAAACTGAGTGCAAATCAGATTCCGATGGGTTACCGTCGCTGAAACGACCGTGAAGTAATTACATCATTATCTGTTGGTGGAACGATAGTCGTGCCCAAATTGTGT
Organism: Euprymna scolopes; assembly: GCF_053919585.1. Classification (NCBI taxonomy): domain Eukaryota; kingdom Metazoa; phylum Mollusca; class Cephalopoda; order Sepiida; family Sepiolidae; genus Euprymna; species Euprymna scolopes. Next base: position 154,166,493 of record NC_136493.1, on the reverse strand, counting down.
AGATCACACACACGCACACCAAGCACAAATATCTATATAAAGTTAAGTATATTTATATAGTTCTATGTACATAATTGACTCCTAAACAAATGAACCAATCATTATTAACTAGTTGCTGGGTGTTAGAGGTCAGAATATGAGCTATATTTAGTTTGATTTAATTTATGCAGAGGGTGTAATAAAGGGGATGAAAGTTCATTGTGAAAATTCAAATATCTCCGATTTATGTGAAATTATAACAGTACGTATCAGACATCAATTAATAAATATTTTTCAAAATTTTGTTTCTTCTGGGTATTTTAATGAGGGGGTTAAAGAGCATAATATCAGCGCAGCCTATATTTAAATTTCAAATACATTAGATTTGAATTGAATTCGATTAATAGTCGTTAGATACCAACTAAACGAGATCCGTGGGGTACAAAAATAACGTTTTTGACTTGAATTCAAATAACGACGCCTTGTCTTGAGTGATTTCAATAAAAAATAGTTTAGCATTTTTTTTTATATTTTAATTATTTATTACATAAACACCGAATTAGTTTTCATTTTTATTGCAATCATCTCTTTAATAATGTCTGTATACGTGTATACACACACACACACACACACACACACACACACACACACACACACACACACACACACACACATATATATATATATATATATATATATATATATATATATATATACTAGCAGTTCAGCCCGGTTTTGCTCGGGCCCTATGTACTGTTCATAACTTTATGTGCAAATGTATATATATATATTAAAAGTTTAGACCCAAAATTATCTGAATAGTTTGCTAGAGACAGCAAAGGTCAAATCTTTTGAACTTTGACACCTTCGCAACAAAAGTTTCGGCCAAAACCGATTAAAAAGCTTGCCCCATGTCTGAATACACTTTATATAAAATTTCAAATGTTTAGATCAAAATTGGCTGAGTAATTTGGTAGAGACCGCAGAGGTCAATTTTTTTAAACTTTGACCCTAATTTTGCCCTCCTAACATTTACTGTTTTGGACTCTAATTAAATTAAAAAGTTTGATCTGTGTCCAAGTAACCTACATCTAAAATTTTAAATGTTTAGACTCAAAATTGGCGGAGTAGTTTTGTAGAGTTTTCAAATGTAAAATCGTTGAACTTTGATCTCTTGACAGCCAAATTTCTGGCCAAAAACCGATTAAGAAGATTTCCATGAATTTCAATACCCATTATGTTAAATCTCGATTCTGTTGACTGAAAATTGACAGAGTAGTTTGGTAAGGAAATGTACACACACACACACACACATACACACACAATTTCCTTGTATATATATACACACACACACATATATATATATATATATATATATATATATATATATATATATATATATATATATATATATATATATATGTATATCTTTACATATATAATATACTAACAGGACATGTGTACCAGCATTGCCCGGTAGAAAGATGACACAAGGTCAGAGCAGCTTCGGTAAAAGAAACCCAACTCTAAAAATTAACCCATGATTATCTGGCCCCTTATCGTATGTGAGTTACGTAAAATACTGACTGTGGATAAATTACTAAATAATTTTTTTGAACACAGATATCATTTATTAAAAACTCGGAAGCTGATAGAAATGAATGTTTTGTTTGGTATCTATTATTGTATGTAATGAAAGTAAGTTATCGGCGAAATTCTTATACCGTAACAAACGTATGCATATCCGAAAGAAATGGCATCCCTTGTCAGCCGTAGCCACTGACGGGCACGAGTGTCCTTGGTCAGTGGCGCCCGTAGTTATTGGCGATCATATTCACTTCTGGTAGTTGGTAGTGGATGTCACTGTATGCTCCTTGTACCCCCTCGACATAAATACTCCCGACAAACCCAACTAGAAGCAAAGTCTCATCCCTACGTAGTAGAGATCCCTAGATGCCAGAAAGCCTTTTACTCTAATAGTTTCTCCCACAGAACTGCTAGACTTTGGAATTCCCTTCCGGTTTCCTGCTTCCTCGACTGTACTGACATGCAGAATTTCAAATGTAATGTAAACAAACATTTTGCTTCTCAACTCCCTACATATTATCCCTACAATTATGTCCCAGATACTAGCCCCCTAAATCAAAGTGGTACCGAGCTTGTTTGTGGTAAAAAGGCAATAAAGAAAAAGTTTAGAAGGTTTCTTTTTCTAAAGTGAAATGCGACAATCGCAAACGAAACCTTCGACTTCTTTTCATTACGCTTTCTTTCTTGACTAAAAAAAACAATAAAAAAAACAATAAACTATTTGCTTTTTTAACTTCTTAACCATGGTATATGTGACACTACTATTAATAATAACATTGACAAAAATTACAGAAATTTCTGGGGATCTGCTCTTAACATCATGTAGTCAGTGTTCACGATAAGTTGTTCGGGTTGGGCGTGGAATTTTTTTTTTAGGTTAATCTACTTTCCTGGGTATCGTCAGAGCATAGGTCAGCTAGTATTAAATAAAATTTAGAAAGGAGAAACGAAAAAGAATGTTGGGAATTTTTTACTTGTACTTTTTTGTAATCAAAATTGTACGCTAATTCTTTTTTTTTTTTACATTTATTGGACATAGCTACCAAGTCGGAGTATGTTGCTCGAAAAGACGGCGAAGAGATTATATAATCTGTTTGTATCAAAACGTGCTGGTGGCAAAGGTGGTACACAAGAACATATTTGTATGAGCTATGAACGCTTTACAAAAATAGAAACAAGACATATAATCGTTGAATGGCAAAGTAGAAAGTTATTTGCTGGTTGTTGTTGTTGTTGTTGTTGTTGTTGTTGTTGGTGGTGGTGGTGTTGTTGTTGTTGTTGTTGTTGTTGTTGCTGCTGCTGCTGCTGCTGCTGCTGTTGTTGAGCACTATTTTTGATGATGATTTTGTCGGCATTCGTTTTCCCGATATCTTTCTATTAAGAAAGACACAAGAACACTTGTCTAGCTGAAACCACTATTAAGAATTTTCCCTACTCTCTATCTAAACAAAGATTCCATGAACAAATCTTCTTTCTTGGAACTCTGTTGCGTTTCCCTGCTTTCCAGCTGACTACAATATGATTGTCTTCACGCCCAACATGAGTTCTTGATGCGCCGTCCTTTTAAGCAAATTTATTTCCACTACTTTGTGTTTTGCCTTTCTGCAATAGACAGCAGGTAAATCTTCTCTTCCCTCTTCTGTCTGTCTGTCTGTCTGTCTGTCTGTCTGTCTCTCTCTCTCTCTCTCTCTCTCTCTCTCTCTCTCTCTCTCTCTCTCTCTCTCTCTCTCTCTCTCTCGTGAAAAACAAAATTTTAAAAACATATGTCGTTCTCATTTTGGAGTCATCACATTGGTGAAGAAAAAATTATTCCCAACTAACATTTAGGTAAAAATACTCTTTCGTATAAATAATGGAATTCTTTAATGGAAAGTATCACAAACAAAATAAATAAATGACATTTACAAAAAAACAAAAAAACAAAAAACAATATATTTCAGCACTAACGGAAATATGCTCAGTAATAGAGCTTCAGGTTTTCCACCTAGTAATACGTGCTCGTAGATAATGAAATTATATATATATATATATATATATATATATATATATATATATATATATCGTCGCGCATACAGACACATACACACACATAAAAAAATGCGAGCTCATATTTCGCATACTCCATTGCTTGAGTTAATAAAGACTCATTCTGGAACATTGACATCTAAATCTATTTTTGGAAATATCCGATGTGTGTGTTCACATTACAATATTCACGTGCGTCCAAGTTGGTTTTACTATGCAAATCAATGCCTAAAAACATCGAATAGTGATATGCTTAGCCAACGTTTGTGCATAAAATTTGCCATCATTAATTTAAAAGTGTAATAAAAATTTTGAAATATACATCCTTAATTTGTTTTAGCAAAAAAGGAGGTGGTGACACTGGTCCAGTGGTTAACGACACGAACTGACGTTCGAATCTGGTTCGTTCCACAAAAAATCGGATGTTGGCAGTTTTCACGTGTCCCTCCTGGAAGTATCGGATGCCTTTCTAGAAAGATTTCTGACCAGAAAAATATCGGGGAAAACCAATGCCATCAATAGAATCTTCGAATTCACACGAAATGATGATGATGATGATGATGATGATGATGATGATGATGATGATGATGAAACACTAAAATGATTAAACTTATAAAAATATTTAATAGAATAAAACATAGCCAAAAATAAGAAAACTCATTAGGAAATTAAAACGGTTCAGAACAGAAAAAAATGGTTTATAATATTTAATAGAAATATATAATGTTTCCGCCGGTGTATCATTAACCTAATGGATACCTATGTGACTTTTGAATCACTTATGCAGATCTTATATTGTTGAAAAAGCAAAAGCATTATTTGCATTAGGCATGAAATATCCATAAAAGGGTTGATATGGCGTAAAAAAAAAAAAGTTTTCCAAATCTTTTCATATCGTCCTGAATGAAATCGAACTCTCCCTGAACTGATTCTGTACAATGAGTTTGTTATCGATCTCATGGCAAAAATTCGTCACGAAAAAACATTCACGTTTTAAGTTTGTCTCCCGTTATTAATCTCTCGTCCCCTCTCTCTTTCTGTCTCTCTCACTCTCTCTCTTTCTATCTCTCTCTTTCTATATATATATATATATATATATATGCATACACATATAATTCTGTGTTTTCAGCAACAGCTTACAGCTGACAGATGGATCAATATCTCAATATCATTTCAGACCCATTCACAAAAATAAACGATTATTTTGCTCTGCGTTTGATCAAAATAACTTTACAGAAATTGTGAAATATAATCCCGCAAATTTATTCCAAATGTTGAATGACATTATGAATCGAATATTGTTATCGAATTAAGTCGGCCTCAAAACATAGCACTGTGTGTGTGCGTGTGTGTGTGTGTGTGTGTGTATGTGTGTGTGTGTGTGTGTGCAGTACAGCTTTATATATGTTTCATTTTACTTCAGTCGAAGTTCTCAGAAATCAAAGGTCCCCCTACCTGGAACTAACACTTGAAATCTATATGAGATACATAGATATTCGAATGTTCCATTAAATTTCTATCTTTCAAACACTGAGTTAGTAAAGAAATTGAGAACGTAGTTTTCCTCTTCCCAATTGACCATTTTCATATGTTATAGTATATCTTTTATTTTTGGTCTCTTAGTCTTACTGGACTTTAGGACAAGAATTCATCTCGTCTGGTGGAGTATCCAGCTTCATGCTGTTACTTGCGGTAACATCACTTGGAGGAGGTGCACCATTCCTCGTAAAAACTAATGTAAGTTCGCCATAGTGAGGAGATCTTATGTGATTTTCAATATTTGGTCAGGATTTACTTATCGGGAAAAGTAACCTCATACCAACTTTTTCTGGCAACCCCCTGTACAGAGAGACCTTACACACTCGAGGATAGTGTGTGTGTGTGTGTGTGTGTGTGTGTGTGTTAAAATAATTATATTAATAATTGTCAGCCCCTTTAAAAACTCGGTTCTTATTGTTGAGTATTCTAAGATGAAATGTAATAAGTCGGTCACTTAAGCTCACGTGCGCAGATCATGATGTCATAATCATAATTTCACTTTTGTAGATATATATATATATATATATATATATATATATATATATATATATATATATTTGTATATTACATATATATTATACGCCCGGTTAAAAGTATTCAAGAGTGATAACTAATGAATTTAATGATGTTATTAAGCGTGCTAAATGAAAGAAGAGCAAGATCTTTTTTTTTTTATTAATATAAACAAATTTACATGGTCGCGACACTGAACATGCTAATATTTCGGACAAATGGTCGGTTAAAACCAGAAGTCCTCATCAGGCGACTTTATAAATTGTTGCTTTCTACAAAAAAAACAATCCCCAAAAGAATTTGGTCGGTTAAAACCAAAAGTCCTCGTCAGGCGACTTATTAAATTGTATCTTTCCACAGAAAAAAACAACTTTTTAGGACTAGTTTCTTCTGGGGAAAGCAACGATTTATTCAGTCACCTGACAAGGACTTCTGGTTTTAACCGACCAATTGTCTGAGACTTTCGCGTGTTCAGTGTCGCGATCATGTAAATTTGTTTATATCAATAAAACTATTATATATATTATATATATAATGCATATATATATATATATATATATATATATATATATATCAAATGCATGTACATACACATATATGTTCATATATTTATAAATCATTATTAAATCGCGTTAAAATATTGTCAGTTCGATCTTTTAACGATCTTTTATCTATCGAACTGACACTTACGTTTTTACTAATTTTCAATTCTTGTTTAATGTTAGAAGATGAACTGAGATAAAAAAAAAAATGCCAATCAAAAATGGAATTGTTAATAAAATTTACAATCCTTTCTGTAATCCGAAGGTAATGACCATCAAAACGACCCTGTCCAATGACATTCAGGGACACTTTGATGATCGTTTCATCAGTAGGAGGTGTGATCCTTCACACTTATTGGATCATAAAAATCTCTCCAACTTTAACGTGTGGGATTATCTCAAAGATAATGTCCATCAAAACAATCTACAAACTTTTTCTAAATTAATCACGTTCATTTGTACTTCGACGCGTACCATAGTTGATGAGATGTTTTATAAATAGAAAATAAATGCATACAATTTATTATTATATCAGATGTGTTTAAATGTTTTGCAAGTTTTTATCAATAAATTAAAAAAGGATTTGATTTTTTTTCTTTAATATATATATTGCCTTTTTTCTGTCAGTGTATATTTAAAAAAAAAATGGCGGAAAATACAAAGTAGTTTTAGTTCATTTGTGAAAATTTGGTTATCTGAAAAAGTCTTAGCGATTTTGAAAGTTGCGATTTTGAAACGCTTGATATAATATTTGATTTGTTGAAGTCATTTGTCGTTGGTTGATGCATCACGTTACGTTGAATGACGATCAGCTTAGCTTCGTCAGTTTTTGTCGAATTCAAAAACGGAAGACAAAAAAAATGCATTTCCGACACGTGATTATGTTATTCGGTAAACAGATGAAAAACACGACAGAAACGTGTAGAACAATTAGTAAATGGTTTGATGAAAATGCTGTTTAGTTAATCTGTTTATCGTTTGGTGTTTAGTTTGTTTTGCATTACTCTTTAGTTTGGTTTGCTGTGATATTTGGCTTGTTTGGTTTGCAATAGTGTTTGGTTTGCAATAGTGTTTGGTTTGCAATAGTGTTTGGTTTGTCTGCGATCATGTTTGGTTTGATTTGACTTGTTTTTCGTTGATGTTTGTTTTGATTTGACTGCTTCGCGTTACTATTTGGTTTGGTTTCGTTTTCGTTTATGTGATTTTCGTTGTTGTTTGGGTTGTCGGTAAATGATGTTTTATTTGTTTTGCATTGCTATTTGGTTTGATTTTTTTGTTTGTAGTACTGCTTTGTTAGTGCTCGTTGTTGTATACTTGGTTGGTTTTAGTTTGTTTTGGTTTCCTTTTTACGGTCTATTAACGCGTACGGATATTGCCCATTGTCAATAATTATAGATAATCAACTGGAACACAAGTCAGTATTTTGACCTACAACAGGGAGAGGATGTGGGGAAATATTTTCCAACAGTATTAGTGTGCAATAAATTATTATATAGATCCCATAGGATAAACCCATCACACCCGATTTCATAATCTGAGACAACATCCTTTTGGTCAATAACGCATTTCGGAAGCGTAGTAGGTGACGCAATTGATCGAAGATGGTTTTCAAAATTGAAATATACTTATGGATTTCAGTTTAAAAGTTGTTCTGGACAGTACTTCGTTCAAACTCTTCGGCTTAACGTTCACAGGGAACATGGGTTGAAACAGATACATCGAGGGCATTGCCAAGGCTGTTGCGAGGAAGATGCACTCTCTCTACTATGCTAGAAAGTTTATTACACCTGACAGTATCCTGTACCTCTACAAGGCTATCATTCGCCCATGTATGGAGTATTACTGTCACATTTGGGTTAGTGCATCTGCTACTAGTCTCTCTCACTCCTGGACAGGGTTAAAAAGAGAAAGAAGGTGAGAGAGAGAAGAGAAAGAGGGTGAGAGACAGAGAGAAGAGAAAGAGGGTGAGAGACAGAGAAGAGAAAGAGGGTGAGAGAGAAGAGGGTGAGAGAGAAGAGGGTGAGAGAGAGAAGAGGGTGAGAGAGAGAAGAGAAAGAGGGTGAGAGAGAGAAGAGAAAGAGGGTGAGAGAGAGAAGAGGGTGAGAGAGAGAAGAGAAAGAGGGTGAGAGAGAGAAGAGAAAGGGGGTGAGAGAGAGAAGAGAAAGAGGGTGAGAGACAGAGAAGAGAAAGAGGGTGAGAGAGAGAAGAGAAAGAGGGTGAGAGAGAGAAGAGAAAGAGTGTGAGAGACAGAGAGAAGAGAAAGAGGGTGAGAGAGAGAAGAGAAAGAGGGTGAGAGAGAAAAGAGAAAGAGGGTGAGAGAGAGAAGAGAAAGAGGGTGAGAGACAGAGAGAAGAGAAAGAGGGTGAGAGAGAGAAGAGGGTGAGAGAGAGAGAAGAGAAAGAGGGTGAGAGAGAGAAGAGAAAGAGGGTGAGAGAGAGAAGAGAAAGAGTGATGAGAGAGAGAGAAGAGAAAGAGGGTGAGAGAGGACAGGGTTAAAAAGAGAATCGCCAACCTTACACATCTCGAACTGTCAGCTAAGCTCCAATCTCTGTCTCATCGACGAAATGTTGCATCCCTCTGCTTGTTTCATAAGTTTTTATGGTAAATGCTCCGACGAACTACAAGCACTTGTACCCCCCCTCGATATAAATACCCCCGACAATCCCGACAAGCAGTAAAATCCGATCATACACAGTAGAGATCCCCAGATGGCAGAAAGCAGTCTACACAAATAGTTTCTTCCCCAGAACTGCTAGAGTATGGAATCCCCTTCCGGGTTCCTGCTTCCCCAACTGTACTGACATGCAGAATTTCAAGTGTAATGTAAACAGACATCTTGCTGCTCAAGTCCCTACATAGTATCCCTGCAACTTAAGTCCCAGATAGTAGCACCCCTACAACAAAGTGTCACTGTGCGTTGTTTGGGGTGAATTCTACCATTTAGCCCCTAGTATAGGGAAAATAATAATCAAAAAACTAAATATAAAAACAGATCCTGGTTAACCGTTTTTTCTTAATCCTTAAATAATTTAAACAAAATGAATTAGATTAGAGAAGAAAAAAATGTACATATTTATTAAACGTATTTTTAAAAGTGTATATATAGACATTGAACAACAACCCAACCTTCTCATACACACACATAGTTTCCTTCTCGATATGGGTAGGATTCTAACACTGTTTCCTTTTCATTTACATATGGTCTATGATCGTTTTCTTCTTCTGCATTTTTCCTATTAATATCCTGAAGATGCCCTCTGAAATAGGGACGAAACGTTGATCATTTCATAAATACACACACACACACACACACACACACACACACACACACACAAAATACGTATTGAATGCGTTTGAAGCCAAATTACAACGCGAAATTATGAAAATGAACAAGTGTTTATTTTTAAGATATATGTTTCGGATTAAAATCCCTCGTCAGTCTTTTATTTATTTTTTCTCTTTTTCCTCGCCATGATGTTAAGTTGAAAAAAGTTGAATGAAGAGTGCACGTGATGTTAACTGCGGTGTTGTTTTTGTAATGCCGGAAAACTTGCGCTTAGCCGCTCGATTTGAAAATCAGGGTAGTTTTTTATATATATATATATATATATATTATTTATCCGTCTTAGAAGCGTTGACTGAAATTTAAATTTTAAAATAAAATTCGTATTGAATACGTTTGAAACTACTACTCCGAAATATATATCTTAAAAATAAACACTTGTTTAAATTTGACTTCAATCATATTCAATACGTATTTTATTTGAAAATTGAATACAATTATCAAATGAAATCACTCCATTTTTCATACGAAAATTGCAAATAAAATCGCTACAAAAAATGTTCACATATTTCGCTTTAGTTATATTGATACTTCTTTTTGCGATAATAACTAATATAGTTTATGAATTGCTATCATATTTCTGTTGATTATTTCAAATAAAATTTAAATAATAGTTTATTTTTAACATTGTGCAATTCACTTAAATAAAATAGAAATTCATTAAACGACCATTTTTAGTGCTTCTATATGTGCGCGTGTTTTTGCATACGTGTGGGTTCGGAAATATTGAGTTACCAAATTCAATATTAAATAATTATTACACGAAATTTGCAATTCAATTATTTCCAGTTTCTTTCGTCGCCGCCAGTTTTGCATAAGGTGAGAGGGCGAGGAGGTAGAGTAGGAGAGAAACGATATCGACCCGATTTTAATGCTCTCTTTCACACACACATACATACACACACACGCACACACACATACATACACACATATATATATATATACTTGCAGTCGTAAAATATGTTTACATATGATATTTTAATTTATTCAGATTAATATTTATTATCATAGAACCAGTTCTCTATTGATTATTATATTGTACCTGATATAGAGTAATGATTTCAAAAGTTTTTTAAAAAATATTACTAAGATGCCATCAGCTGAAATAGAAACCAAACATTTAACGTTCACGTCTTAGTCAATACCGTATGGCATCTCGACAGATGCATAAGAAAAATTTTAATTAAGCGACTTCAAGCTATTTATGTATATTTGCGCATGCGCAGGAGTAATAACAGGTTTAGTCGACTTACTTCTGCTAAGGTCATTTTTATTTTATTTTGACCCAGTAAAAGCTATTTTACCAGCAAAAAAACAAATCGAATTTGTTCCACAGGTCACAAATACCCTATATATCAAGTTTAAAGTCTTTAGACAAAAGATTTAGAGAGGGATTTGATAGAGACGGTTATACAACATACAGATGAGGTCACTTTTATATAAAGAGATAGAGTGACATATAGAAATGCATGTGCGTATGCTAGAACTGTTTCATTCTAAATGCTACGCAATTATACACAATGTAGAAAATGTGCATAAAAAGAATTGAGCATAATAGTTAAATGGAACCAATCATCCTATAAGAAACCATAAAAAATTAATGGACGGTCATTTTCCAAATGAATTTGCATATTAGTTAACCTTTATGAAGACGCTCACATATCCATTACTGAATAAATTAAAAAGCTTCTTTTAATAATTTTTAAATAGAAAAAGTAGCTTATACAACAATCAACAGCCCAATTGAATGCTTTGACGATAATTACGGTTTTCAAAAGGCGAAGAATTAAAAGATTCATCTGCCTTACTTAAAAATGCTAGATTTATTTATGGTGTCTTTTACATATATTAAAAAAAAAACTACCCAATATTTTTGCTGATGAGGAGACTTTGTTTAAAAAATACTATATGTCAAAATTATTGTCCGTGGTTTAATGTCTATCACAATAAAAACATTGTTTTCCGAAACGATCGTACAAATTATTGACTTTGTTGTTGTTCCTTCTTATGAAACAGATTTTTAATTTTTAATTCTAATTTGAATTTTAAATTGTCAATCACATTACTAAATATTAAAATAGCTCTAGGATATTTGCCTATCGAGCTTATTATATATCTGAATTACAACGAGCACTGTTCTTTTCTTGTATTTTAATTAAATTAGTAATTTTACTATCACATTAAAATACACTCTGCTCTTTAGACTACTGATCTGACCCCCTTTAAATCATATATATATATATATATATATATATATATATATATATATATATATATATATATATATATATATATATATATATTTGTTTACTGTTTTCGGGGGAAAGAATTCCAACAAAGTGCTTTCAATATAAGAGCTTAATATTTATTTATTTAAAATTGTACAGAAGGTCAGAAAAACATTGGTGCCGTCGGTTTCAAGCCTAACATAAGGGGGGCAGTTAATGGTAAATTGTAAATAATGTTAGACTCTCGTCAGCCATGTTGTTTTCTGTTTGAGGAAAATGCAGGTCCGCATATATTGTTTTTAATGATGTTCATGTTTATTTAACTATAGCTTAACCCTATTTCTGTATATTTTATTTTATTTTAATATCAATTTTCTCGTTTTTTATTTTTTTTTTTTTAATGTATTTTAGTAAATGTATGCTTTCCTATTCTGTTTCTAATTGCCATGGCTTCTCATTATGTTAGGCTTGAAACCGACGGTACCAATGTTTTTCTGACCTTCTGTACAATTTGATATATATATATATATATATATATATATATATATATATATATATATATATATATATATTTAAATAAGGGAGTAGTCACCAACAATGTGTATTTTTTAACAATATTTTATTATTCCGTGTCTTGGTTTTTCATTGAGAATTATGTTTGGATCATTGTCATAATGTTTTTAAGTCATTGAAATCGTTTACGCGCGTTTCAGACGGTCTGTGATACGATCTCGTCAGAAATTATTTTCAAATGTGTAAAATATATATATATATAGTTGTTTTTGTTTTACGGCATATCAATCCTTTTCATGTTAATTAATACCAGATCCAGTTATTTTGAAGAAAAATTTTTAATAGAATATATTTCTGTTTCTATTTAACCCATACTTGGAATGCTAACAGGTACTACCACTCCGGGTACGAGTGGACCTGGGAGCAATGGCAATTAAAGAGTGGCCCCACACTCCCCAAAGTCCGTAAGCTAGGACCTCACGATCGGATATAGTTTAAGCTCCTATCAGGACCATATATATATTTATGAAAAATTTGGGGGGTACAAAATTTAATTATGGCTAAATACAGACCAATCAACATGATTAAAAAATTTTTTTAAAATGAAAATAAAGGTAAGCTAAACGAAACCTAGTTAGCTAACCTTTATTTTATTTTTTTTATTTTTTTTAATAATCATGTTGATTGGTCTGTATTTAGCCATAATATATATATATATGTATATATATATGTATATGTATATATATATGTATATATATATATGTATATATATGTATATGTATATATATATGTATATATATATATATAAGTGTGAGAGTGCAAGAAATAGAACGCCGAATAGTATGTCTAGATATATCCCTAATAACTATACTAAACATCTGAACGGCATATACGTGTATAAAGGCACGCATGCATACAATGAGATGAAAATACCAACATGGTAGATCGCTAAGTTGGCATTATGACAAGAAATCCTTTGCTTATACATTTTATGTCAGGTTCGTTTGTTAACGTAAATAGTTTCAGAGTTACAGATGGTCGCCCGAAATAGATGAGCACGTCCTAACAACAACAACAACAACAACAACAACAGTAGCGTAATGACGTGTTTTATCAGAATCTGAGTCGATGTGTTTTTAGAGTAATTATAATATTTTGACATGTTATTATTATTCGTGTAATGAATATGTGACACACGATTGCATATGTAAGTTTAATCTTGTGAAAGTAGACTTTGTTTTCTCGATTTACTTTTGAGAATAAATGAAATCTGCACACACACACGCGCGCGCGCGCGCGCGCGCGCGCGTGCGTGCGTGTGTGTGTGTGTGTGTGTGTGTGTGTGTGTGTGTGTGTGTGTGTGTGTGTGTGTGTGTGTGTGTGTGTGTGTGTGTGTGATTCAAGTAAAATAAATATAGATATAAATAAATTTATTTATTAGTTTAATAAAGAAAACAACATTTCGGAGCTTAATACTTCTCGCCAGAGAGAGAGAGAGAGAAAGAGAGAGTGAGAGTGAGAGAGAGAGAGAAAACTTAGTTTTGAGCTTAATATACCCACGCTAAAAAAATAGTAGATGCCATAATATCTAAATCAAATACAAACAATAGAACACCAATAGTTATAAATAGACGAAAAGGAAACATAATTTGGTACACGCCGCCCAATAACCAAATGGTAAAAATCAAACCCGGCAAAAAAATTCTTAAATTCAATTGAAAAACACTTTCCCGTAACAAACCCCTTACACAAAATCTTTAATAAAAACAACCTAAAACTGTTCTGTAGTTGCTGTGATAACTAAAGTACATAATAATAAAATATTAAATAATGGGAGCCATAAAATAGAAAATAATACAAAATTAATTTTAAAAAGTGGCCAACATAACAACAACAAAAATAACATAAAGAACAAAAATAATATAATTACTAGAAATAGTACTGATGCAAATCCTAATAGAATTTAAAAAAAAAACTAGCAATGAGCAACAAAAAAAAAAAATGCTGGCATTCTGTCCGCTATGAAATAAATGTCTAACCAAAAGCATCGTTTACCAGACCACAATAGTTGCCAATGAAAACCAAAATAACAAAAGATACTACGTAGAAATAAGTTCCATTCGATTTTAAAAGTAGATATTACGACTACAGGAGTACATTCAAAAACGAAAAACGCCGAATAAAACAGCATTAGCGAACCACTACTAGGAACTAAAGCAGAGTGGGCAGTCGCCGATAGTAGAATGGAAATAGTACGGCAGGCCCGCAGATATAGAAACTTAGACGATCATTGTAGACTATGTTTGAATGAGAAATTAGCTATCCTCAACTTGAAACAACTCCAAAATTGATGGATTTATGACGTATGTGACATTCTAAACTATGTGTTTGATCTCATAGACCAGAATCTGAAGTTTTTAAAAAAATTTAATTTTATCAGTGTGGTAGCACATATATCGATAATCTGGAGATGTATACGAATGTCGCATAGCCGGTGTCAAGGCATCGGAAACAAACAAAATGAGAACAAAGATCATCCTCGTTCTTGAACTCCGATGTAACCGAATCAAGTGCTCTATCAAGACACGAAGGGAAAACAAATGAACATATATCTAAGGAAATGGCAAAAAACACTAAAGGGAGACCTCCAATCGGTAGTGGAATAGGAAAAAAGTGGATTACCACATTCAATGCTGCCAAGCCTAAGCTTGTTTCCTTCAATAATTACAAGAAACATTCTCAACAACCAACAGCTATGGCTAAAGATACATTACCTGAAAGTATTTCTTTCAAACTCTTCTGCTTAACGTTCACAGGGAATATGCGTTGGAACAGATACCATGATAGCATTGCCAAGACCGCTGCGAAGAAGGTGGGCCCTCTCTATCGTGCTAGAGAACTAATTACGCCTGAAATTATCCTGTATCTCAGCAAGGCCACTATTCGCCCATGTATGGAGTACTGTTGTCACATTCTGGTTGGTGCATCTGCTACTAGTCTCTCGCTCTTGGACAGGGTTCAAAAAAGAGTCGCCAACCTGATAGATTCTGAACTGTATCCAAGCTTCAATCTCTATCCCATCGATGAAATTTTGCATCCCTCTGCTTGTTCTACAGGTATTTTGATAGCGAATGCTCCGACCAACTACAAGCCTTTTACCCCTTAGACGTAAATACCCTCGACAAACCCGACAAGCAGCAAAATCACACGCCTACACAGTAGAGATTCCTAGATGTAAGAAATTCTTCTACTCTTAATAGTTTCTTCCCCAGAATTGCTAGACTTTGGAACTTCCTTTAGGATTTCTACTTTCCCAACTGCACTGACATGCAGAAGTTCAAGTGTAATGTGAACAGACATCTCGCTGCTCAACACAGTATCGCTGCAGTAGCCTCGACATCAAAGTGACACTGTGCCTTGTTCGAGGTGAAAATGGAATTTTAAAAATTAACTAAACAAAAAGGAATTGTTTGACGAGCGAAATAATAGTGAAAACAGAAATTATGAATTGAAAATCACGTTCGGAAAATCACGTTCGAAAAATCACATTCGGAAAAATCACTGTGAACTAAAAAAAAAAGTGACTCTGAATAAAATGATAGTTGTTGAGTTGTTGTTTGGGACAGAGACGTGTGTTGCCCGCATTCCGCCTGTCGCCACCAAAGTCTACTAGCCCTCTCTCGTACCCAGCCACACGCCGACATGTCAAAATAAATTGATTGATTTTATAAACCAAAGTTCGTCACTTTATTTGTTAAGCACAGCTGTATATAACACGGATACATAACGTACAAATTATACAAACGAACTCTGTAATATGTCGACTAAAACATCCAGAGCACAAACCAACAAAATGCTTTCTGTAACTGTTTGAAGAACTCGCATGAAACTAACTTGATATATGTTATAAGTTGGGAGTAAAATCTCTGCATGGAAATGTGTGGATCTGAACCCCAAGAAGTGATGCAGGTTTCAGAACGCTTTCAAACGAAAACACCAAACGTGTGGCCAAAAAAAGGGGTTGGTATTTGTCACTGATGAAAATATGTCACAATTTACATATTCATGGTGTAATCAAATCTGCCTAGTATATGTAACGTCACACAGCAAGACCCAGGTGTAAGTACCCATCAGACAGATGCAAAATCATCATACGTGAGCGCCAAGACGTGGTATCGTTGTTATGAACTGACCCTTAAGAATCCATAAGTATGCAACCTAAGTAGCGTAAACCCGCCAAAAAAGTCAATAGTCAACATTTGCCGTCTATGTAATAATACTGCAATCGCTTATCGGTTTCAGAATTTCCTTTCTCGATTCTATGACCGTTAATAGATATCAATTATGGTCATACTCATGTATGGATGAAGAAATGATGTAATAAAGCTCTATCACTCATATTGAGCTTTTTAAATCTGAATACAGTTGTTGTTGTTCTATAAATATATACTTCTATATTTATATTTCTGCACTTTTGAATCTGAAAAGTGTTTTTTAATAATCCTTTTCTTATCTTGCAAATTGTGCTCGTATATATATATACTTGTTTATTGTTATATAAACATGCTCACATCCCTTAACAACCTCGTTGAATTCATTAGTCCATTACTTTTGAATATAAAAAAACCCGAGTATATATATATATATATATATATATATATATATATATATATATATATATATATATATATATATTTAACTGTGACCCCTATTATGAACCTTTAACATTTAATGTTTTGTGTTCAAATCAAGTTAAGTTAGATCCATGTCCAAAGAACCTATATCTAAAATTTCAAGTGTTTAGACCCAAAATTGTCGGAGGAGTTTGGTAGAGTTCTCAAAGGTCAAATCGTTGAACTTTGACCACTTAACAGCCAAATTTCTGGGCGAAAACCGATCACAAAGATTTTCCCAAATCTCAATACCCTGTATATCAAATTTCGAGTCTGTTGATTTAAAATTGACAGAGTTATTGCGTAGAGAAATGTACACAGACACACACACAGACACGTTCACTTTTATAGATAGATAGATAGATAGATAGATAGATAGATAGATAGATAGATAGATATATTGTCCCAACATATCGACATTATAATGTGTGCGTGACTTAATCATAGACAAACTATAAGTCAAAATCAATTGTTTAAATAAGAATTGCATTTCTGCTGGTTTTCATTTTAATTCCCCCAACCACATTCTATAAGTAGACTCGAACCCTGATCCCCAATAATAGATGCACTACAAAGCACAGGCCACAACTACTGTAATTCATAAAAGGAAGATTTATTTCGGTTTTTTTTTTTTTTTTTTTTTTTTTCATTCGTTTTGCGAAGCTGTCCTGCTGACTTCAGGTCAAGTTCATAGCATAGTACTTGTTCTATCAGAGGAAGAGAACGTTCTGAGATTAGGAAAATTTGTTTTTAGATTTTGTCCATATTCAGAGTGCCCCTTTTGGGGAGCTGGTCTATCGCCCGTATTAAAAACTGACCTTGTGGCTAACGTGGAGAGGTCAAGTAAATATAGTCACAAACGAAAAATTTATCGTTCATACTTTTAGATTTCGTATGTAATATTAAAGAAATAAACATTATTATGTGATCTATAATTGCGTATCATGAGTTTGACTATTTTGGTATATCAGTGGAACCAGATATATGATTGAATTGATGCAACACATAAGAAAGAAATGAGAAGAACAAGAAAAAGAAGAAGAGGGCATTATTTTGGAAATTTACGGAAATCATTTAAGCAATAATAATAATAATAATAATAATAATAATAATAATAATAATGGCCCCTTTTTCACTTTTTTTCTCTCGTCACCATAAACTGGTGTCGCACTAAATAGAACGGAGGGTCAAGGAGGATATAAAGACGGAAAAGAGAAAGTTGTATGACTGCGAGGAGGACTGGAAGTCTTATTGTCAGTCATATCCCAGTGAAGACCAAAGATCGCTACCAATAAGAAATCAATGGCAGACAGCTGTTGCAATAATGCAAATTAATTTGCAAAGGTTTTTGAAAGAGGTGGAGAGTATTGGAAATCTGGGGAGACTTGTTGTCATTCTAGGGAACACCAGAATTTTTTCTAAAAGAGAATTCTTTGATGATGGCTTGTGTGATCCAAATGGAATTTGGAATGGAAAAGTGCGCACAACTAGTTATAAAAAAGGGAAAACTGGAAACGACAGAAGGCATGGAACTACCCAACCAAACAGAAATGAGGGCACTAGGGGAACAAGACGACTATAAATACTTGGGAATTCTGGAAGCGGCCACCATCAGAGCAACAGAAATGAAAGAGAAAATTGGAAAGGAATACCTCAGGAGAACAAGAAAACTCCTGGAAACGAAATTATATAGCAGAAACCTAATAAAAGGTATAAATACAAGGGCAGTATCACTAGTAAGATACTCTGGACCGTTTATAGGGTGGACAAAGGAAGAACTGAGACAACTCGACCAGAAAACCAGGAAACTCATGGCCATGCATAATGCACTACACCCAAAGGATGATATTGACAGACTCTACGTGAAAAGGAAAGACGGCGGGAGAGTACTGATCTGTATAGAAGACTGTGTGAAGGATACGAAAAAAGAACTAGAAAAAACACTGAAAGGATAATTATGGCAGCAAGAAACACTGAAAAAAACAACAAAACAGAAAACAGAGAGACAAATGACAAAACGAGAAAAGAGAAATGGGAAGAGAAGCAACTCCACGGAAAATTCATAAGAATGACAAAACCACCTGGACATGGATGCGAAAAGGACATATAAACCGAGAAACTGAATCTCTAATAACTGCAGCACAAGATAACTCGATCAGAACCAACCATATCAAAGCAAGGATCGATAAAACACAAGAAAACAGCAAATGAAAACTATGTGGACAAAGAGACGAAACGATAAACCATATAGTAAGCGAATGCAGCAAACTTGCCCAAAAGGAATACAAAAACAGGCATGACCAAGTGGGGAGGGTGGTACATTGGGAATTGTGTAAAGACTGCATTTTGAGCGTACAGACAAATGGTACAAGCATAAACCCGCAACAGCACTCGAAAACGAGAACCACAAAATCCTATGGGACATGGACATACAGACGGACAAACCCATCCAAGCAAGAAGACCAGATGTCGTAATAATTAACAAGAAAGAAAAATCCTGTCAAATTGTAGACTTTGCTGTCCCAGCTGACCACAGGGTGAGTATGAAAAAAAAGGAGAAACGAAGCAAATACACAGAGCTAGCCAGAGAGCTAAAAGGGATTTGGATGATGAAGAAAATCAAAATAGTACCGATAATAGTAGGAACACTAGGAACAATTCAGAAAAACTTTGAAAAAAGAATGTCAGAAATTGGAATCAGAGGAATAACTGCAAAAATACAACGACTAACGATAATGAAAACGACTGAAATATTAAGGAAAACCCTAGAATGCGGAGAATTATACAAGAAGACAATATAACGAATAAGCGTTACAGGGAATGAAGAACACCGAAGCTGCATGTCTACAAGTTCTACACCTCCATTATGCAACCCTCTCATTGTTTCATCACCGCTCCCCCCAATAAAAAAGTGATACCAAAGAGCCGAGAAGGGTCAAGAAGGACTGAAAGACCGAGGAGAGAGCGCTAGCCAGACCTCGGCTGGACAAGCGCAAAGAGAATGTGAACCTTGGGGAGGCTGAGTGCCACTCAAATTCCAGTATAAACCAATGGCCACTGCCAGCGAGAAATCAATGGTAAGAGGTTGTTGCGATGATGCAAATTCATTTGCAAATGCTATCGAAGGAGGTGGAGAGAGCTGGACGTCTGGGGAGACTTGTCACTCAGCTTCCAGAGACACCACAGGTTTCCAATCAGATCGTTTTTTGACTTGTGTGAAAGCTCCATGTGAGCCGATAATAATAATAATAATAATAATAATAATAATAATAATAATAATAATAATAATAATAATAATAATAATAATAATAATAATAGAGATTTGAACTGACAGCTGATGGACAAGATATAACTGAAATCAAAATACAAAGAGAAATCATCCAAAGCGATTCATTATCACAATTACTGTTCATTATAACCGTAATGCCTCTGAACAAGATACTAAAAAAAATGCCAAGCCGGATACAAGTTCACCAACACAGTAGAAAGAATGAATTACTTAATGTATATGGATGACCTGAAACTGTTTTCAAAAACAAAGACAGAACTAGAAACTAATGAACACGACCAGAATCTTTAGCCAAGATATCCAAATGGAATTCGGTATGTAAAAGTGCGCACTGCTGACCATGAGAAGGGGAAAACTAAAAGCAACAGAAGGTACAGAACTACCCAAGCAAACGGGTGAACAAACTAGGTGAACATGATAAAAATACTTGGGAGTGCTGGAAGTAGACGCCATCAAAGCAACGGAAATGAAAGTAAAAAATAGGAAAGGGAAACCTCAGAAGAAAAAGAAAACTCCTCGAAACTAAACTATTAGGTTGGTGCAAAAATAATGTGATTTTTATTTGCCCTTCATATATATATATATATATATATATATATATATATATATATAGAGAGAGAGAGAGAGAGAGAGAGAGAGAGAGATAAACGACATTATTTTTGCACCAACTTAATATATAGTCGAATCTTAATTAAAGGAATAAACACGTGGGCAGTGTCACCAATAAGATGCTCTGGACCGTTTATAAGCTGGACCAAAGAAGAACTAAGGAATCTCAACCAGAAGATCAGGAAACTCATGACGATGCACAATACACTACACCCGAAAGATGATACTGACCAACTATATGTGAACAGGAAAGACGGAGGAAGATGGCTGGTCTGTATAGAAGAATGTGTAAAAAAAAAAAAAAAAGAATTAGAAAAATACAGAATGCAGAAAACCGAATGAATAATTACTGCAGCAAGTGACATGGAAGAAACAAACAAGATGGAAAAAGTGACGAAGAAAGAAAAATGGGAAGAGGAACAGCTATATGGACAAAAAGAATGACAAAAGAAAAGACTAACGAAAATATTTGGGAATGGCTACAAAACGGAAACCTAAACAGAGAAACTGAATCAGTAATAACAGCCTCACAGGATGACGCAATTAGAACCAACTACATCAAAGCAAGGTTCGACAAGACACAAGAAAACAGCAAATGCAGGCTCTGCGGACAAAAAAGACGAAACAATAAACCACGTAATAAGTGAATGCAGCAAACTAGCCCAATAAGAATATAAAAATAAATACGGTCAAGTGAGGAAGGCGATGCATTGGCAATTATGGAAACAAATGCATCTTCAACACACAGACAAATGGGACAAGCACAAACCGGCAGCAGTACTGGAAAATTAAAGTCACAAGATCCTATGGGACGTGGATATACAAACAGATAAACCCATTAAAGCAAGAAGACCAGATGTCATACTAGTTAACTAGAGGGGAAAGTTCTGCCAGATTGCAGATTTCAACGTTCCAGCAAACCACAAAGTGAAGATCAAGGAGATTGAGAAGCGGAGCAAATACACGGATCTGGCCAGAGAGCTCAAAGGGATCTGGAAAATGAAGAAAGTAAAGATAATACCACTAATAGTAGGAGCACAAGAGACGATACCGAAATTCTTTGAAAAAAGAATGGGACAGATTGAAATCAGAGGGATGGCCGAGAAGCTACAGTAAATCTCAATAATGAAAACTGCAGAAATATTAAGGAAACCTTGAATGTGGAGACTAACACTACACATAAACTACACACAAATTGGACGCAGATACGGCTACAGATACAAAACACAAAAGAACATCATATTGAATTATGAAAACTGAAATTGCATAATTGTAAGATATCGCCACGCCCGTGTTTTATGAGTGCCCCATGAACCACACCGGCACCACACCGAATAATGAGGGTCAAGGAGGATGGAAAGAATGAGGAGAGAAAGCACTAGCTAGTCCTCCGCTAGCTGAGTGCAAAGAGGACTGAGACGTTGGGGAGGCTTATTGCCACCCAAATCTCAGTGAAGACCAATTGTCGTCGCCAACTAGAAATCAATGATAAGCGGTTGTTGCGATAACTCAAATTCTTTTGTAAAAGTTATCGAAAGAGGAGGAGAATTCTGGAAATCCGTGGAAAACTTGTTGTCACTCAGACTCCAGGGAACACCACAGGGTGTTTTCAAATAGCAATCTTTGATGATGGCTTGTGTGACTACTCCTATTGAGTAAATAATAATAATAATAATAATAATAATAATAATAATAATAATTAATAATAATAATAATAATAATAATAATAATAATAATGATAATAATAATAATAATAATAATAATAATAATAATAATAATGATAATAATGATAATAATAATAATAATAATAATAATAATTAATAATAATAATAATAATAATAATAATAATAATAATAATAATAATAATAATAATAATGGTGACAAGGGAAAACCAGTGACTATTAATTAATCGACTAAGAAGACCAAGTGAATTATAATAACAGTGAACTATGGTAATCACTTAAAACAAACAAACAAACATCACACACACACACACACACACACACACACACACACACACACACACACACACACACACACACACCATAGTCTCAACATAACATCGAGTTTCAGACCCCAAAGAGGCATTCATCCGATGTCCCTGCTTTTTAGTTATTCCGTAAATTATATGAGGGGTATGATGAGATCAGGCATTGTGTTGAGGGAAGAAGGGGGAGTTAACACTTGACATATATTATCATTTCTCTCTCTCTCTCTCACACATACACAGATACAACACACACACACACACACACACACATGCACACATATGCATTTATAACATAAAATTAATCACTTTCAACACTAAAACAATAAATATTATTTTAATGATTATTAAAGGGTATTTTTATTCTCTAATTACTATTTCATAAACATCACTTTAAATATTATATATAATAGAAGAAAATTAACTTATAGCAAGTAAGCTATACAAAACGAAAATATTCGCCATGCTGACGTCATGCCTGGCGAACACAAAAGTTTCAGCGTAGTTTACTTAACTTATATATGTATATATACCGAACGTATGTACATATATATATGTGTGTGTGTATATGTGTGTGCGTATATATATATGTTTTCATATATACATATACACATACATATATATAAGTGTGTGCATATATATACTTTATATACATATGCTATATATGTATGTGTATATGTATATATGAAATACATATATATATATATACGCACACACATATACACACACACATATATATATGTACATACGTTCTGTATATATACATACATAAGTAAACTACGCTGAAACTTTTGTGTTCGCCAGGCATGACGTCAGCATGGCGAATATTTTATATACTATATATGTATGTGTATATGTATATATGAAAACCCTATCAATCCAATATATATATATATATATATATATATATATATATATATATATATATATATATATACACACACACACAAACATGTACGTATATATATATATATATATATATATATATATATAATAAATTACAACAAATAGATGAATGACGTCATACATGTTATTTATTATTACTGTAACTTACATTACATGTAATGTAGGTAAAAGGTAAAAATGACACATAAGTTATGTATTTGCTGCAAAATATTGTCATTCTACTGTTTTAGAAAATATTTTGTTTTTTTAACTTTGACGTTGTTTTGTAAACAACGCAAAATAGATATTTAAAAACATATACACACTGATATATATATATATATATATATATATATATATATATATATATATATATATATATATATATGCAATAATAAAAAGAACTTACGTTAAAGGTTCCACCGTCGCCAAAAGGTAAGAGAACACTAACTTGGCAGTTTATAGTTTAAGGGGCCAGTCAGCCGCTAAGAGGAAGAAGAAAGGGGGTCAATGGACCGGCAACTCCACACCTATCTCTCTTTTTTTTTTCTTCAACTTGTTGAAGAAATTCCGTGGAGAAACTGAAGGAATGCCCGTGGAGCAGCAACGATGACGACGGAACCGACTCGACTTGTCCGTTGCTTTCTCCTTCTATTTCTTCTTCTTCTGTAAAAAGCAAACTTTAGAATTACGTAACTTGATCGCTTGTTATCATCTGTGCGGGCGGTGCCAGTGGCGCTTTCGCGTGGTGAAATAGGTAAATACAAAGTAAGTAGTGAGGAGGGGGGGGAGTAAGCTTTGCGTCGACCAAAAACAATGCGGCTTTTCGTGTTTGCAGTTTTGCGCATGTGCGTGTAGCTGCGTATGGCGGGCCTGCGGATGAACGATGACGCTCTTGTAGATACCGGCTGAGTTAAACTTAGCTCTGCACAAGGTCAGAATCGTGCTTATTGCAGTTCGTTTCTCGTGGGTCTGCTCCACATAAGCTACCGCACACTTTTGGTCTTTCGCCAAATGTAAGCAAAAACTAAGAAAAATGTATATACACGTTTAAAAAATTAAACTATCTTCGATCATGACTTAGAACGGGTGATATTTTAGCCACAATAAAGAGCCCTGATACAGCGAAGCAGCCTTACTATGTATATTATTATTATTATTATTATTATTATTATTATTATTATTATTATTATTATCGGCTCACATGGAGCTTTCACACAAGTCAACAAACGATCTGATTGGAAACCTGTGGTGTTCTCTGGAAGCTGAGCGACAACAAGTCTCCCCAGACGTCCAGCTCTCTCTACCTCCTTCGATAGCGTTTGCAAATAAATTTGCGTCATTGCAACAGCCGATTACCATTGATTTCTCGCTGGAATCTAAGTGGCACTAAGCCTCCCCAAGTTCCCAGTTCTCTTCGCGCTTGTCCAGCGGAGGTCTGATCAGCGCTCTCTCCCTCCTTGACACTTATCGGCTCTTTGGTATCACTGGGGGGGGGGGGTGATGAGACAATGGGAGGGGATGCGTGATGAGGGTGTAGAACTTGTAGATATGCAGCTTCGGTATTCTTCATTCCCTGTATCGCTTCTTCGTTATATTGTTTTCTTGTATTATTCTCCGCATTCAAGGGTTTTCCTTAATATTTCAGCCGTTTTCATTATCGTTAGTCGTTGTATTTTTGCAGTTATTCCTCTGATTCCAATTTCTGCCATTTTTTTTTTTTCAAAGTTTTTCTGAATTGTTCCTAGTGCTATTATTATTATTATTATTATTATTATTATTATTATTATTATTATTATTATTACATCGTCGAGGCCCTGTGTTTTGACAAGCTTCTGGGTTTGACCTTTACTCCTGATCTGAAATGGAACACGTACATCAAGTCTGTTGCCAAGGTCGCTGGAAAGATGGTGGGATCCTTCTACCGCTCCAGAAGATATCTCACTACTGATGCAATTCTCTATCTATATAAAAGCCAAGTACGTCCAAGGATGGAATACTGTTGCCATATCTGGGCTGGAGCTGCTAAAAACAGCCTATCCTGCCTTGATAGAGTACAAAATAGACTTCGTGGCTTAGTGGGGGATGCTCTCTTCTCTACCCTGCAACCTCTCTCCCACAGAAGAGACGTTGCGAGCCTATCCTTGTTTTATCGTTATTTCCATGGCAGGTGCTCGTCTGAACTCCAATCTCTGGTCCCCCCTCGCTAATCTTTCACGAAAAACATACGTCTAGCTGAATCCACTGGGAAAAATTTCCCCTACTCTTTATCAGTGCCTAAATCAAAACGTGGATTCCATGAACAAAGCTTCATCCTTAGAACTGCACGCCTGTGGAACTCTGTTCCGTCTTCCTGCTTCCCACCGGACTACAACTTGAATGTCTTCAAGTCCAATGTTAACAAATTCCTAATGAACCGCCCCCTTAAGTAAACACTTCATCAAATCTCCACACTAACGTAATGTACTTACAATAACCCTTATCCCTGAGTGGCTTCCGGGCCTTGATAAGTGGTGATCACTGTGTAAAAAAAAAAAAAAATGTATCCACATAAAGTGTTATGAGGAGATATAATATTTTATTTATCGACTCTCAGTATTTACTTCAAAAGTGCTCAATATGTGAGTAGGGCCAGGTAGTAAATTATTAAAAATATACATGGTAACTAAGCTACACAGAAATTTCCGAGTTTCATCCCCGTAAAGATTATTCAGGCTAAAACGGTTTAGCTTGACGAGTCCATGCGAAAATGAACAGCGGAAAAAGTGGAATTAAACGCAGAAAATTGTCTATCTAATTGCCATATATGTTTTCATGATTCTCTCTCTCTCTCTCTCTCTCTCTCTCTCTCTCTCTCTCTCTCTCTCTCTCTCTCTCTCTCTCCCGATGTGTGTATATATATATATATATATATGATGTATTTTTTTATATTTTTTTATTATTCACCCATGTATGGAGTACTGCTATCACATTTGGGCTGGTGCATCTGCTACTAATCTCTCGCTCCTGGACAGGGTTCAAAAGAGAGTCGGCAACCTAATAGAACTCGAACTTTCATCTAAGCTTCAGCCCCTGTCCCACCGACGAAATGTTGCATCCCTCTGCCTGTTTTACAAGTATTTCAATGGTGGATGCTCTGACGAACTACAAGCCCTTATACCCCCTCAACGAAAAT
Source organism: Euprymna scolopes (assembly GCF_053919585.1). Lineage (NCBI taxonomy): Eukaryota > Metazoa > Mollusca > Cephalopoda > Sepiida > Sepiolidae > Euprymna > Euprymna scolopes. The sequence goes on along the minus strand of NC_136493.1, from coordinate 154,139,606 downwards.
ACCCCCGACAAACCCGACAAGCAGCAAAGTCCCACCCCTATACAGTTGAGATCCCTAGATGTAAGAAAGCCTTTTACTTTAATAGCTTCTTCCCCAGAACTCAGGACTTTGGAATTCTCTTCCGGTATCCTACTTCCCCGACTGTACTGACATGCAGAAGTTCAAGTGTAATGTGAACAGACATCTTGCTGCTAAACTCCCTACATAGTTCCCCTGCAACTTAGGTCCCTGATAGTAGCCCCCTACATCAAATTGACAATGTGCCTTGTTTGGGGTGAAAATGTAGTAAAAAAAAAATTAGCGACTCTCTTGTATTGAATTTTTACGCTAAACGTTGATAGAGTTATCCGCCTTTTGTTTATTTGAGTCGCCCCAGTTTCTTTTTGAAGCGTATTTATTATAATTATTATTATTATTATTATTATTATTATTATTATTATTATTATTATTATTATTATTATCATCATCATCATTATTATTATTATTATTTATTAAATATTTTTTTTTAATTATTTAAATATTTTTTATGTAAATATTTATTAAATATTTTTTTTATTTTTTAAGTGCATAAAAAGTTACCAATATAACATGGATAACTTTTGTGCACTTCAAAATATATAATAAATATTTAAATAAAATATATTTAAATAACATTTTTTAAAATAAAAATATTTAAATAAAAATGTTTAAATAACATGTTTTAAATAAAAAATATTTAAATAAAAAATTTAAATAAAAAATACTTTAATAAAAATATTTAAATAAAAATATTTTAATTAAAAAATCATTAAATAAAAATATTTAAATGAAAATATTTAAATGAAAATATTAAAATAAAAAATATTTAAATAAAAATATTTTAATAGAAAATATTTAAAAATATTTAAATAAAAATATTTAAATGAAAATATTAAAATAAAAGATATTTAAATAAAAAAATTTTCAAAAAAGTCATCAGGAGTTAATCGTGGTTCAAGAGATGCACAAAAACGAATTAAATTTTTCGCGTGTTATTTTCAAAACGCTGTATAGTTTTTGTACCATTAAAAAGTGATTTAAATGTCTGTGAAATCGGTACAACAATGCTCAGATTAAATAATTGAATTGTTTTTCGCGTTTAAAGAGTAAAATTAAGCCGATTAGCTAATCTATTTCTTTCCTTCGTTCGCGTCTTAAACATCTCTCCATTTTAAATTAGTAAACGAATTCTTGCTTCCAAAGTTACACCTAGTCTTGCAATTGAACGGGCTTCCATCCAAAATGCAATAAATAAATTAACCTTGATTCTTACATTAATTTAAGTCTGCCCCCCTCTTCTGAATAAAGAGCTTTATTAACTTCCTTTGATTTCTTTCGGTTCTCCAAATATTTGCCAAACCATGAAGCATTCTCTGGCCAACGTATTTCACGTATACTTAATAAATGACTTATTCGCTCTAGATTTGGGCGCGACTTTGATGCTGAAGACAAGAATATTTTTCATTATTCTAATATTGTGCTTTCAAAAGTTAGAACTGCAGTGTTATCTAAGGAGTTGAATTTCTGTGTTTCCCCCCATGTATTGATAAAGAAGAAACACTTGCAGCATTTCAAATTTTATTTTTCCAACTTAAGCATCATAATCCTACCTCGCCTGATCAACAATTGTTAAGGCTGGTCTAAAAGACATGGCCTTTCGTTATTCCAATTCGATTATTGATTCAAATGATTTTATTTGGTCCAAGACGCATTTCCATTTATTGATTCACGTGTTTTTATTTGGTCCAAGACGCATTTCCATTTATTGATTCACGTGATTGTATTTGGTCGAAGACGCATTTCCATTTATTGATTCACGTGATTTTATTTGGTCCAAGACGCATTTCCATTTATTGATTCACGTGATTGTATTTGGTCGAAGACGCATTTCCATTTATTGATTCACGTGATTTTATTTGGTCCAAGACGCATTTCCATTTATTGATTCACGTGATTGTATTTGGTCGAAGACGCATTTCCATTTATTGATTCACGTGATTTTATTTGGTCCAAGACGCATTTCCATTTATTGATTCACGTGATTTTATTTGGTCCAAGACGCATTTCCATTTATTGATTCACGTGATTTTATTTGGTCCAAGACGCATTTCCATTTATTGATTCACGTGATTTTATTTGGTCCAAGACGCATTTCCATTTATTGATTCACGTGATTGTATTTGGTCGAAGACGCATTTCCATTTATTGATTCACGTGATTTTATTTGGTCCAAGACGCATTTCCATTTATTGATTCACGTGATTGTATTTGGTCGAAGACGCATTTCCATTTATTGATTCACGTGATTTTATTTGGTCCAAGACGCATTTCCATTTATTGATTCACGTGATTGTATTTGGTCCAAGACGCATTTCCATTTATTGATTCACGTGATTGTATTTGGTCGAAGACGCATTTCCATTTATTGATTCACGTGATTTTATTTGGTCCAAGACGCATTTCCATTTATTGATTCACGTGATTGTATTTGGTCCAAGACGCATTTCCATTTATTGATTCACGTGATTGTATTTGGTCGAAGACGCATTTCCATTTATTGATTCACGTGATTTTATTTGGTCCAAGACGCATTTCCATTTATTGATTCACGTGATTGTATTTGGTCGAAGACGCATTTCCATTTATTGATTCACGTGATTTTATTTGGTCCAAGACGCATTTCCATTTATTGATTCACGTGATTTTATTTGGTCCAAGACGCATTTCCATTTATTGATTCACGTTATTTTATTTGGTCGAAGACGCATTTCCATTTATTGATTCACGTGATTTTATTTGGTCCAAGACGCATTTCCATTTATTGATTCACGTTATTTTATTTGGTCGAAGACGCATTTCCATTTATTGATTCACGTGATTTTATTTGGTCCAAGACGCATTTCCATTTATTGATTCACGTGATTGTATTTGGTCGAAGACGCATTTCCATTTATTGATTCACGTGATTTTATTTGGTCCAAGACGCATTTCCATTTATTGATTCACGTGATTGTATTTGGTCCAAGACGCATTTCCATTTATTGATTCACGTGATTGTATTTGGTCGAAGACGCATTTCCATTTATTGATTCACGTGATTTTATTTGGTCCAAGACGCATTTCCATTTATTGATTCACGTGATTGTATTTGGTCCAAGACGCATTTCCATTTATTGATTCACGTGATTGTATTTGGTCGAAGACGCATTTCCATTTATTGATTCACGTGATTTTATTTGGTCCAAGACGCATTTCCATTTATTGATTCACGTGATTGTATTTGGTCGAAGACGCATTTCCATTTATTGATTCACGTGATTTTATTTGGTCCAAGACGCATTTCCATTTATTGATTCACGTGATTTTATTTGGTCCAAGACGCATTTCCATTTATTGATTCACGTTATTTTATTTGGTCGAAGACGCATTTCCATTTATTGATTCACGTGATTTTATTTGGTCCAAGACGCATTTCCATTTATTGATTCACGTGATTGTATTTGGTCGAAGACGCATTTCCATTTATTGATTCACGTGATTTTATTTGGTCCAAGACGCATTTCCATTTATTGATTCACGTGATTTTATTTGGTCCAAGACGCATTTCCATTTATTGATTCACGTGATTTTATTTGGTCCAAGACGCATTTCCATTTATTGATTCACGTGATTGTATTTGGTCCAAGACGCATTTCCATTTATTGATTCACGTGATTGTATTTGGTCGAAGACGCATTTCCATTTATTGATTCACGTGATTTTATTTGGTCCAAGACGCATTTCCATTTATTGATTCACGTGATTGTATTTGGTCCAAGACGCATTTCCATTTATTGATTCACGTGATGGTATTTGGTCGAAGACGCATTTCCATTTATTGATTCACGTGATTGTATTTGGTCGAAGACGCATTTCCATTTATTGATTCACGTGATTTTATTTGGTCCAAGACGCATTTCCATTTATTGATTCACGTGATTTTATTTGGTCCAAGACGCATTTCCATTTATTGATTCACGTGATTTTATTTGGTCGAAGACGCATTTCCATTTATTGATTCACGTGATTTTATTTGGTCCAAGACGCATTTCCATTTATTGATTCACGTGATTGTATTTGGTCGAAGACGCATTTCCATTTATTGATTCACGTGATTTTATTTGGTCCAAGACGCATTTCCATTTATTGATTCACGTTATTTTATTTGGTCCAAGACGCATTTCCATTTATTGATTCACGTGATTTTATTTGGTCCAAGACGCATTTCCATTTATTGATTCACGTGATTGTATTTGGTCGAAGACGCATTTCCATTTATTGATTCACGTGATTGTATTTGGTCGAAGACGCATTTCCATTTATTGATTCACGTGATTGTATTTGGTCGAAGACGCATTTCCATTTATTGATTCACGTGATTGTATTTGGTCGAAGACGCATTTCCATTTATTGATTCACGTGATTTTATTTGGTCCAAGACGCATTTCCATTTATTGATTCACGTGATTTTATTTGGTCCAAGACGCATTTCCATTTATTGATTCACGTGATTTTATTTGGTCCAAGACGCATTTCCATTTATTGATTCACGTGATTGTATTTGGTCGAAGACGCATTTCCATTTATTGATTCACGTGATTTTATTTGGTCCAAGACGCATTTCCATTTATTGATTCACGTGTTTTTATTTGGTTCAAGACGCATTTTAAGACACATTAAATCATTGAAATCAAATAAAAATATCGATATATGTAAACCGTCAAAGGTGCTGGTGTCATTATCCTGAATCGTGTCGATTATGTCCAGAAAATGTTAGTTATTTTGAAGATGTAGATAAGTTTGTTCGCATCGGCCCTGCTGAACTATGCGACAACACTTATCAAAATTAAATTAAGATCCAGAAGTAACTTTCATACTTTTATAAGAAAGTGTACTTTTCGAAAGAGATCTATGACAAACTAAAGTCGGAACCTGCAACCAGCCCTTGAGCTCACAGGGGTGCACCGTTAGCATAGTCATGCTATCCTCCAGGTCGGAAACTGCAACCAGCCCGTGAGCTCACAGGGGTGCACCGTTAGCATAGTCATGCTATCCTCCAAGTCGGAAACTGCAACCAGCCCTTGAGCTCACAGGGGTGCACCGTTAGCATAGTCATGCTATCCTCCAGGTCGGAAACTGCAACCAGCCCGTGAGCTCACAGGGGTGCACCGTTAGCATAGTCACGCTATCCTCCAAGTCGGAAACTGCAACCAGCCCTTGAGCTCACAGGGGTGCACCGTTAGCATAGTCATGCTATCCTCCAAGTCGGAAACTACAACCAGCCCTTGAGCTCACAGGGGTGCACCGTTAGCATAGTCATGCTATCCTCCAAGTCGGAAACTGCAAATAGCACTTGGGCTCATAGCCCTGCGGAAAAACACGGATTTCATTCGTGAAGCTTCCATTATTCTGCCTCACGTTAAACCTACTTGCGGTCAAAGAAAAATCAAAACGAAAAAAATTTTTTGAAAAAATAAAATAAATAACCGCCTACGTAAATTAAATATTGTCTACCCCTCTCTAAAATACTAATATAATATGCTGGTCATACGTTTAAAATACAATTTAATCTTAGTTACTGTTTTTTTTTTTCTTCTCTGGCATTACAATATTTGAAACAAAACACATTTAAACTTTCAAAATACATAAATTAAAATTACATGCGACAATTCAGTATAATAATTAAAAGTTCAAATAAATTATCATTACAACAGATGAAACATTTAACAATTTAAATAATTTATAAAAACAAAAGTAGTTTTCCAACCGGGAACGCAAAACGTTTTATCTCGGCAACAACAGAAAAGAAAAACTCTGTTTCATTTTCTCTTCAAGCTCAAAATTCCTACAACTTTTTCACAAAAAAAAGTCATATTTTTATGAAACACTCAACAGTTACATTGCATTTGACAATCTAAAGTCAAAACAATTTCAATAAATAACAATGTATTACATTTGTATTTTTATGTTTCTTATTTCCTATTTTAATCGACACATACATGTTTTTTCTTTTTCTCAACATAATATTGACGCAATGAACAATTTCTTTTTTTCTTCACGAACATATTTTTCATGGCTGATTACGGCATATCGACCATTTTCTTAATTACTTACACGCATTTTTTCGTCGTGTGCGTGTGTATGCTATTTTCTCTTTCTTTTTCCTTCTATACCGTCAACATGAAGTACTATTTCTTCTCTTTGTTATGTACGCGTATGTGTGTTTTCGTTTTTTTTTCTTTCTTTACTAAAATATCAGTTTTACATGTAAATACTGGTCCATCACTTTTTTTTACATGGAGGTCACCACTTATCAAGGCCCGGAAGCCACTCGGGGCCAAGGGTTATATTTTTCTTTTGGGCCCTTATTTTGTTTGTGTATGTAAATTTTTCTTTCTTCAAGTTTACTAAATTCCTGGCCATTTTTTCCGTTGTGTTCCCAGGTTCTTTGTGTACCCTGTTGGGGAGCTCTTGTTTAACACGGTACCAAATTGTACAAATTGAAAATGTTGTATAGCGGGTGTATATAACGTGTGTGTATATATACGTATGCATGCCCATCTAGTTTATATAGCATACGTGTGTATAAAACCAATGCTCGTGTCGTCTAGTGCTTATAAATGTCCGTTGTGCACGCGCGCGTGTGTGTGTGATTACACATATTCAAACAGAAATGTTCGCGTAACATGGACGAGGTAACAGTCATTAATTCGGGAGAAGTTCAACAAACATGACACATGAGCACAGAATGGTCATTTGATAACGGACTACTAATCTTTGTCGTGGCTCCCTTCGTCTCTCGAACACCGCAAGAAAACATTTCATTGTGAAGCAGTAACAACAAGACTTCTCTTTTGGTTTTCCCCGTTTATTTTCATTCTCAACAATTAAGTGTTTCTCTAAGCGATTTACAACGATTTCTCTTTTTAGTCTTTACATTGTTTTTTAGTTAACTCAGTCGAATGCTTCCACGACTAAAAAAACAACCTGCTCTCGTCGACACTTCCAAGCTCTGACTGATCAAATCATCGTATCTTTCCCAAAACTCTACCTAAAGTCCACGTCATTTTAAAATAACCTCTACTTAAGAATCTAGGGGTCAGTCTATTTTAAATTATTGTTTTATGTTCTACATTTCTTAATTTACTAAACATCTTAACATAAATAATTTTCTCTGTCCCCACTCTCTCTCTCTCTCTCTCTCTCTCTCTCTCTCTTTCTCTCTCTGCCTTAATCTAAACGCAAATTCAATGAACAAAGCTTTTTTTCCTACAACTGCCCGTCTGCGAAACACTGTTCCACTGGCCTACTTCCCAACCGATTACAATATGGTCGCCTTCAAGTTCAATGCAAACAAGTTTTTGTTGAGCTGTCCTCTTAAATAATACAAATTCTATCCAATCTTCATCATTAACGATTACTACACTACCACCTTACATTCATTAACCTTATCCTCGAGCGGCCATCGGGTCTTTATAAGTATTGACTCCCTTGTAAATATATATATATATATATATATATATATATATATATATATATATATATATGTATACTAGCTGTGTCGATCCGTTATTGCCCGCAATTTTTCTTTCAGCTATGCCGTTTCTTTTTTCGTTTTTAAATATAACGTTACAAGTTCAGTGTAATTATTATTACATATTTGTGATTCAATTTCTTTTTAACTCAGCTGTTTTATTATGCTTTCCGAAATATAATCCTTTTTTTAATTAAAAGACTTGAACTTATATATAATCATTATAACATCGTTTAGTTAATAGAATAATTTATTAAAGAACCATATTCTAAAACTATAATTAACTTTGTTACGGTAATGTTCATATAATATCTATTTGTGTCATTCAAATCAAATCCAATTTATTTTCAAAAATATCAATGTGCAACAAGCCATTAAAAAAAGGACAAGAGATGTGTACATCTGTAACGAAGCGGTGAGCTCCCATTGTAACAGAGCGTCAACAAACAAGATTAGCAGTAGTCGTAGAATACCTGACTAGAGAAAATATTAGCAGCAGCAGTCGTTTTAGTGATATGTATGTTAAGCAAGTTTGCACACGCTGACGTCACGGGAAGGAGAGAAAAAGGAAAAAAGACAGCACGTTATCGAGCATAAGAAGCAAAGAGATACCGGGAAATATGGGCGTCTGAAGTCCAGGGCGAGAAAGCGCTGGCTATGGCAGACGTCAGGTGGCGGGGAGAGAGACTTTTATAAAGCGCATGTTATATGAAAGAGCGTAGTAAAACATACGGATTTGCGAAAAGACTTTTGAAAGATAAAGAAATGCGTTATTGTTGAAAGAACCACGAATAAATGTTTTTCATTTGCACTAAAAAATGCCAAGTCGAATTTTTATATTTCTTTCTTTTTAATTTATATATTACTAGAAAGACCACTCGGTGTTGCCCAGATCCATAAAAAATACAAAAGAGAAATTAAATAGTGCGTAACATCTTTGTATTAAGACTTTGTCTCTAGCTGCTCCTTTATCTTTCTCTATTTCGTCTCCTTTATTAACGTTCCTTCGTTCTCAGCTCATTTTTCCCTCTTATTTAAATGCGCTGAAAAATAATCTAATTTAGTTACCAAAATTTTAAATGTAATAATGTAAGATTATATTTATTCATCCTCGACAACACAGAATAGAACAAAATACAATAACATTCTTGATCCTGGATAATTTTCTACCCGTACCCCACCTGCTTTTACGGTAATATGAAGAGGAATGATGCTGAAAACGAAATTAAAGAACAAATTATTACATTTATTCATTTGCGACGGTACCAGACAACGTGTGGGTCCGACACGGTTAAACTGTAACAGCCACGTTACAAATCTATATATTTTCTTAAACTGTTGTGCAAGCCGATTTTAATTCTGTATATAATATACATTGTCACTATCTCATGATGTTAGACGAAGCAGAAATACGAACATAGAATGTTACCTTTCTTCTCATGAGACAAAGCTGGATTGGTTGGAGACTACGACTTTGCGTTTGGGTGAAAAACTCCTTGAGAAGTATACTTTTGGTTGATGATATTTTACGCCAGAATCGTGTCCGCACGAATCCTCCATTGCCCAAATGCAAAGATCAGCAGCAACAGTGCAGTCAGTAAAATTCTTAATAAATTAACTGTTGAATTGTGGTTAAAGGAAGGGGAGATCACTATATAAAAGTGAAGTATAGCATTAAACATGAAAGCAATTTCGGGTGTTTTGTTGTCTTTTTTTCGTTGAGATCAGTAAAACTGAAGTCAGAAAGTGCTCAGCCGAAGTAGCTTCAGTTCTCTCCAAACTCTACAACAAATATGCCTTAATGAATCTTGCTTTCCGGGCTGTTGGAAAACTGCTTCTGTGGTACCAGTATTCAAGAATTCTGGCGAAAGAACTGACCCATTAAATTATCGCCCTATTAGCCTCCTCCCACTTTTTGCCAAAATATTTGAGACCTTAATTAACCATGCTCTAGTCCAGCACCTTACAGATGCTAAACTTCTGACCGACGAACAATATGGATTTAGACAAGCCCGTTCCACAGCAGATATCCTCACTGTAATCTCTGAACGCATATACCATTCACTGGACAAAGCAGGAGAGGGCAGAGCGGTAGCTCTAGATATATCTAAGGCTTTTGACAGGGTATGGCATGAGGGTCTCCTCAGGAAGATTAGATCATACGGTATCACTGGTAGAATACTTAACATAATTAAATCCTTCTTAGATAAGAGAAAAATCCAGGTTGTCCTCGACGGTCGTACATCTAAACAATATGATATAAATGCGGGAGTGCCCCAGGGATCTATCCTTGGACCTCTACTGTTCCTGATATTCATAAATGACCACCCCGACAAAATTGCCTCTGAGATGGGTATATATGCTGATGACACCACACTCTATAGCAGGCCCGACAGGAAAACAAATGAACATATATCTAAAGTAATGGCAGAAACACTAGAGGATGACCTCCAATCAGTGGTGGAATGGGGACAAAAATGGATGGTCACGTTCAATGCCGCCAAGACTAAACTGGTTTCATTCAATAATTACAAGAAACCTATACCATCTATAGCAATGGCCAACGACTCTTTATCTGAGAGTACGTCTTTCAAGCTCCTTGGCCTAACGTTCACAGGAAACATGAGTTGGAACAATTACATCGAGGGCATTGCCAGGGCCGCTGCAAGGAAAGTGGGCTCTCTCTACCGTGCTAGAAAACTACTAACACCCGAAAGTATCCTGTACCTCTATAAGGCAACCATTCGCCCATGTATGGAGTATTGCTGTCATATCTGAGCTGGTGCATCGGCTACTAGTCTCTCGCTCCTTGACAGGGTTCAAAAGAGAGTCGCAAATCTGATAGGCCCTGAACTGGCATCTAAGCCTCAGCCTCTGTCCCATCGACGAAGAGTTGCATCCCTCTGCTTGTTCTACAAGTATTTTAATGGTGAATGCTCTGATGAACTGCAAGCACTTGTGCCCCCACGACGTGAACACTCTCGACAGACCCGACAGGCTGCAAAATCCTACCCCCACACTGTAGAGATCCCTAGATGTAAAAGATCTTTCTACTCCGATAGTTTCTTCCCCAGAACCGCTAGACTTTGGAATTCCATTGCAGGTCACTGCTTCCTCAACTGTACTGACATGCAGAAGTTCAAGTGCAACGTGAACCAACATCTTGCTGCCCAAATCCCTACATAGTACCCCAGTAGTTGTTTCCCCTGATAGTAGCCCCCTACACCAAAGTGGCAATGTGCCTTGTTTGGTGTGAAAATGTAATAAAAAAAAATTTAAAAAAAGATAGAAGTAAATATGTAATTGATTAACTTTAAGCATTACATAATTACGTTAACCAACTTAATTGTTCTAATTTCGATGTAATGCGCGCCTGATTTTTGTGTAAAATTATGAAACGCATGTTCATTTTAGTTGGTGAAACAAATATTAACTTCGTAATGATCGACACTCAAAATATATTTATAAGTCAATGTTCAGAAATGTACGGATAAAATGTTTTGTTTTTATTTGTTGAAATTTCTATTATTTTTTTAGCGAAAAACGTTTGTCAAAATTGCTATAAATGATGATGAAATCATGAACCGGCCGTCGTCATTTGCATTTTCTAATCATGACAAAAACTTTGAGTTCATTGGATAATCATATTTGTCAATTACCCACTGAAAATGATGATTCTTTGTAAGATTCTATCATAAAGAAATATCGGGTCGGTACAATATGTAATCGATGGAATCAGTTGAAATGTTTTATGTAAAGAATGTAAATGGAAATATTCGTAATTTACTAGTTCAGTAGAATCAAATATCGATTTGTAAGATGCAATCTTATAAAGTTCTATTCGACTGACTTTTTTATATATTATATACACATACAATAACATAAAATCAACTTTCAAAATCGGAACCGATTCGAATTAAAATAGATCGCATAATAGAAACGCATAAATGACTCACAATTTGTTCAGTAAAAACTTTACAAAAAATAGCAAATAACTGATATTACTGTATATATATATATATATATATATATATATATATATATATATATATATATATATATATATATATCATCATCATCATCATCATGCCGTCCGTCAGTCTTGACGATGACTAGTCGGGACCTCAATCCTTTATCCTTCAGTGTTGGCATAGTCTTCTTTCTGTGTGAAACATACGGTCACAGGCACTGCATATGTGGGTGCCAGGGTTGTGTCGTCTATTGTGTCTCAGCTCTAAGGCTTCTCCAATCTTTCTCTCTACGTCTTTCTTTCCTTTTTTAATTACATTTTCACCCCAAACAAGGCACATTGCCACTTTCATGTAGGGGGCTATTATCAGGGACATAAACTACAGGGGGAGTTGGCCAGCAAGATGTCGGTTCACGTTAAACTTGAACTTCTGCATGTCAGTACAGTTGGGGAAGCAGGAATCCGGAAGGGAATTCCGAAGACTAGCGGTTTTGGGGAAGAAACTACTGGAGTAGAAGGCTCTCTTACATCTAAGGATCTAAACTGTGAAGGGGTTGGATTTTGCTGCTTGTCGGGTTCGACGAGGGTATTTACGTCGAGGGGGTACAACTGATTGCAGTTCGTCGGAACATTCACCATTAAAATACTTGTAGAACAGGCAGAGGGATGCTACATTTCGTCGATGGAACAGAGGCTGAAGCTTAGATGACAGTTCAGGACCTATCAGCTTGGCGACTCTCTTTTGAACCTTGTCTAGGAGTGAGAGACTAGTAGCAGATGCACCAGCTCAAATATGGCAACAATACTCCATACATGGGCGAATGGTGGCCTTATAGAGGTACAGGATACTTTCGGGCGTTAGTAGTTTTCTAGCACGGTAAAGAGAGACTACCTTCTTCGCAGCGGTCCTGGCAATCCTCTTAATGTAATTTTTCTAACTTATGTTTCCTGTGAACGTTAGGTCGAGGAGTTTAAAAGATGTACTTTCAGATAAAGAGTCTTTGGCAATTGCTATTGGTGGTAGATAAGGCTTCTTGTAGTTATTGAAGGAAACAAGTTTAGTCTTGGCAGCATTGAATGTGACCGTCCATTTTTGTCCCCATTACACTAGAGATTGGAAGTCGTCCTCTAGTATTTCTGCCATTTCTTTAGATATGTGTTCATTTGTTTTCCTGTCGTGTCTTTTAAAGAGCATAGTGTCATCAACATATATACTCATCTCACAGACAATTTTGTCAGGGAGGTCATTTATGAATATTAGGAATAATAGAGGCCCAAGGATAGACCCTGAAGCACTCCCGCGTTTATATAATATTGTTTAGATGTACGACCATCGAGGACAACCTGGATTTTTCTTTTATCTAAGAAGGATTTAATTATGTTAAATATTCTTCCAGTGATACCGTATGGTTTTCCTAAGAAGACCTTTATTCCATACCCTGTCAAAAGCCTTAGATATATCTAGATCTACCGTTCTACCCTCCCTCGCTTTGTCCAGTGAATGGTATATACGCTCAGAGATTACAGTTAGGATGTCTGCCGTGGAATGGGCTTGCCTAAATCCATATTGTTGGTCGGTCAGAAGTTTAGCATCTGTAAGGTGATGGACTAGAGCTTGGGTAATTATGGACTCAAATATTTCGGCGAAAAGTTGGGGGAGGCTAATGGGGTGGAGACTGTGGAGACAGTTCCACCAACCACTCCTTTCTTCGGCTTGTTCCTTCCAACTCTCGACATTGATGTTCATTGCCTTCAGGTGCCGTTTTGTTACATCTTTGTAGCGAAGCTTCTGACCTCCTACCTTGCGGGTTCCATTTTCCAGTTCCCCGTAGATCATCTTTGGAATTCGGTTGTCTTCCATTCTAGTCATGTGGCCGGTCCATCGTAGTTGCATAGTAGCAAGGGTAGCTTCCATGCTATCTAGGTTTGCTCTCCTTAGAACTTCCGTGTTTGGTATGTAGTCATTCCATTTGATCTTCATGATATTTCTCAGTTGTCTCTGTTGGACAGCTTCCAATCTCCTTATGTATTCTCTATACAGAGTGTAGGTCTCTGCTGAGTACAGCGGGGCTGGCAGGACGATGATTTTGTAGACTCTGCACTTTGTCTCTAGCCGGATACCGGCCCTTGTCCAGAGCCTCTTTTCTAGCTTGCCAAAGGAGGCACATGCGCTTTGGATTCGGCAGCTTATTTCTTTGTCAGCACGGTTATCCGTGCTTAGAGTGCTTCCAAGATATTTGAAGTTTTCAACAACTTTTAGCACTTTGCCGTTGATTGTTATTATAGGCTCTTGCGGGTCGTTGTTATCTGGTAAAGGCTCATCACTTCAGTCTTCCCTATGTTGATTTGTAGGCCTATCTTCCCGACTGTTTGAGAGAAGTTATCAACTATCCTTTGCATCTGAGCTTGATTGTGAGCTATCAGAGCAGTGTCGTCTGCGAACAGTAGTTCTGTTATCAGCTCCTTCCTTGTCTTGGTCTTGGCCTTCAGTCTTGCAAGGTTGAACAGTTATTTCGTCTAACCCCCCTACTTTAAAATATTTAATTTCTCTAAATTTAAATTGTCAGAAGTCGATACGTTTGTGTTGTCTAGGGAACTTGAATTTTGTGTCCCTCTTCGCCAGATTGACGTAACTCAAACTCTTAGTGAATTTGAGATTTTATTTTCACAAATAAAAAATAATGGTTCGGGTGACAACTTAAATATTGTTAAATCACGCTTGACTGAATTAGCCAATAAATTCAGTCAATGCAATATTTCTTCTCGCCATTTTTATTTGGCAAAGTAATCATTTCATTGCGGCTAAGCAATTAAAATGCAATAATGAGATTTACATTTCTCGCCCAGATAAAGGCAACGGTGTAGTTATCCTTGACCGTCAAGACTACATTGCAAAAATGCTTTCTATTCTTAACAATGATAGCAAATTTATCTGTTTAGGTTCCCTGGACTCCGATGACACCCCTTCAATTGAAACCAAGCTTCAAAATCAACTACTTCGATGGCATGTACTTAAATATTTATCTAAGGAAGTTTATAATAATATCCGACCTGTGGACTCTCAACGCCCCAGGATTTACGGATTGCCTAAGGTACACAAAATTGATACTCCATTGAGACCAATTTTGTCGATGGTAGGTTCGGCTCAACATAATCTGGCTAAATGGCTGGTTTTAATTCTTGAACCAGTCTGTTCTTTTTATTCAACACATTGCACACCTGATTCTTTTCATTTCGCATCGACTATCAAGGAGCTTCCTCTTACCACTAACAACTGTTATTTGGTCTCCTTTGATATTAGCAATTTGTTTACCAATGTCCCTCTTGACGAGGTCATTGACATATGTGCTGATTTTCTTTATAGCGGCCCTGGCCCCCTCCCCTTTTTTCCTGGGGCGGTGTTCGTTGAACTTTTGGAACTTGCTACTAAGTCAGTTTCCTTTAGTTTCAACGATGCGATGTATCGCCAGTTCGACGGTATATCTATGGGATCACCCCTTGGCCCAACTTTGGCCAATATTTTTGTGGCTTTTTTAGAACAGACGATGTTTGACAAGTGCCATAGACCAGCATTTTACATGCGTTATGTTGACGACACTTTTTCTTGTTTCGCAACGCATGATGAAGCTGTGTCCTTTTTCCACTTATTAAATAATTTACACCCTTCTCTCAAATTTACGATGGAGGTGGAAAAAGATAACTCCCTTCCTTTCCTTGATGTGTTAGTTTCTAAACGTGGGCTTTCCTTTATGACATCTATTTATAGAAAACCCACTTTCACTGGTCTTTATCTTGGGATTCTTTTGCACCCACAACCAGGAAACTAAATCTTATTAGAAACTTAACCCATCGGGCACTTGCTATTTGTTCCCCACCTTTTATTGATGTGGAAATTGAAAACATTAAAAGGATTTTTATTACTAATGGATATCCACCTCCATTAGTTAACTTAGTTATTAATAAAAAAAATTCAATCCTTTTCTGAGCTACCAAAATATGGTCCATGTAGATTTCCGGTATACCTCAAGTTACCCTGGATTGGACTTGAAGGCCAACTTATTTGCGATAAGATTTCCTCTCTAGTGTCTTCTAATTTTGGTGCTCTATCGCTCCGTATTGCCTTTTCCACAAAAACCGCCTTTCCCTCATTTCGTAAGGATGCCTTGCTTATCTCTCAAATAAGTAATGTTATTTATAAATTTCAATGTCGGTGTGGTGCCGTCTATATAGGCAAGACGACCCAGCGTCTTCAGGTCAGAATCGCCCAACATGTTCCCCGTTTCATCCGAGATCATCAACCTACTACCAGAAAATCTCAACTGATAGAATCGTCCATCGGCCAACACTTGGTCGATAAAAAGGAGTGCGGTCTTGTTTTCTCTCCGGAGTGTTTTTCTGTTTTGTACCGAGGACGCACAAAATTCCACCTGTCTGTCCTCGAAGCACTTGCCATCATTGCTAACCCCCCTACTTTGTGCAAGCAGAGAAACCTCTGGCTTCAATTAGAATTATTTGGGTAGTTAAGGTTGTTTTTTTTTCTTAACCTCCTCTCCGCTCTTATTCCATACCACTACAAAATATTCTAAAAAAAAAAAATAATAATTTTCAGACTTATGACCCTTGAAAATGTTAGTCTGAACGAAAAGCGCTTTGGGTATATTTTAACGATCGTTTTTAATCGACTTATTTATTTTATTGAATTGTACATATAACTTGCCCCATTATATATATATTTTTTTCTTTTCCTCACCCCGTTTTCAATTTTTTTAGTTGATTGAATTTACGCGATGGTTCATTTCTTTATAATTATTCTAAAATTTTGCCAATCGAATAAAGATATATATATATATATATATATATATATATATATATATATATATATATATATATATATAATTGTACATTTAACGTTAGCAGTTTATACAGCAACACACCTCATGGTTAAGGGAAAAAATCAATATCATACTGAATCAATAGACACACACAAATAGTACACTCAAGATTCACAAAACAAATCGCCATCGAAAGTATAGACACAATTCTAAACAATAAACATCGAAAGTATAGACACAATTCTAAACAATAAACTCTTTCGAGTTCAACAATGACAACTGCTGTCAAATCCTAGGTACAGCAATGGGAACAAAAATGGCACCAACATACGCCACCCTTACACTTGCCTACATAGAAAAGACTATATGAAAAGATAGAAGAAATATTTATAGAATCCTGGAAAAGATATCGCGATGACTGCTTCATCATGTGGAAACCCACATCAAGGTCTTACACACCATACTTCAAAACCTACACCCCGAAATTAAATTCACCCTAGACCAAAGCTCTACAGAATTACTCTTCCTAGACATATTAATAAAAATTAAAAGGAATAACATTATCACAGACATCTACCACAAGCTTACAGACACCTAACAACATCTACACTTTAAAGGCCATCACTTCAAAACTGCATAAAATCCATACCCTACACCCTAGCACGTAGAATCTACACCATAGTCACGGACAAACACCTCCAAAACAATCCGACCCAAGGAACTACGAATGAACCTAAGAAGAAAATACCCAACACAACTTATAGACAAAAGGTATCCAACTGGCGAAAAATATACCAGTAGAACAATTGAGAATCCAAAAAAAAAAAAAAACGAAACAAAGAACAAATCCTAACATACGTCTCCACACATAACACAAACAACCTTTCTTCTTGCTGCACCATTGAAGATTATACACTTTCGCTTGGAATATTTCCTGAGGACCAAGCAAATTTTGTTTGCACCGTCACTTTTTTCACTCGTCTGAGGTTTAACATTTGCACTTATTTCTTTTCGTCTAGACAAGACTTTTGACTTGATTTTTTAATACTTTTCTGTCTGAACTCAGCTCGCATTTTCCTCTTCATTTTCGTCACTTAGACGAAAATTTAACTGACGAAATAGGACCTTCATCTAGAGCCTCCTGATGTCTCGCCACGATGAATTACTACATCCAGATCCGACATTTTCCAACAACAACCTTTCACTCCCAAGGGCCAAGGCAGCAACTGCTTTTTTTTTTTCACTTACATTTTCGCTTAAATCAGCGAGCAAAACTCACTCGACCAATCTTCAACAAAGAAACAGTCACGTGCTATCTGTAGCAGTCTATAACTACTTGCATATAGGGGTGGATTAAAGAAGGAAGAAAAGAAAGAGAGAAAATGGGTAGATGGAAGAATTAAATTCTGACAATTAAAGATTAAATTTTTTTTAGGGAAATTGAGAAAGAAAATAAGTTAGACAAAATAAGGATATGAGATTTTAGTATCCGAATGGAATAATAATCCTTTAATAGAATGAGATGGTGTTATTAGATTCCAGGTTGGTGGAAAAAGTCCACATTGAAGTTAATTTCAATTCTTTTCGATATAGCATCCAGATTAATTGGTAATGATTCTTTGAGAATGGAGCATTATAGATTTATTCTGCCTCATTTTTTGGTGGTGCAATAGCCTAAAAAAATATCCGTAGAAAGACGTTCTCTTTTATAAAGTAAAATCCGATCGTTTAAAATGAATATTGCAATTAGCGAAATATTCTTGATAAAATCAAGATAATTGGAATATGAAAACGTTCAAATCAGATGTTTTAAAGGTGGATTTTGAATAAAGATAAAAATAAAAGTAAAAAACTATTTAAAAAAAATAAAATAATAAATAATTTTATACGCATATACTGAGTTTTCAAGAGAGAAAACACATGAATTTAACGAAGTTATTAAGAGTACTCAAAAACAAAGCGCAAAATACATTTTTATTGATATAGACCAATTTATATAGTCGCGACACTGGCCATCCTAAGGTTTCGGACAGATAGTCGGTCAAGACCACAAGCCTTCGTCAGGCGACTTAAAGTTTGTCGTTCACAGAAGAAGTCAAGTTATTCAAATAAAAAAAGAACTGGACGTTAAATTTATGAATAAATTTGTATATATATGTGTGTATATATTAAGGCTTCCTTCAGTCTTGACAGACTATGGATACCCACGGTAAAGGTGCCTGCGCGTGGTATTTTTGTGGCAAGAGTTGCGCAATCACCAACCACACCTCTCCTGAATCGGCATTGTTGAATACCAGTGGAAAGTGGAGGTTCAGGACGACTGGAAACAATGCCGAGATAAGCGGAAAGCACATACAGCGCCTAGAATTCCCAAATGGTCACCCATCAAGTACTAGCCAGGCTCAACGTTGCTTAACTTCGGTGATCTGTCGGGAACCGGTGTGTCAACGTGATTATGCCGTGTGTGTGTGTATATATATATATATATATATATATATATATATATATATATATATATATATATATATATATATATATATATATATATATATATATATATATATATATATATATATATATATATATATATATATATATATATATATATATATATATATATATATATATATATATATATATATATATATATATGCGCATTCTATTTCTGATATTGGCTATCACACAGCCATAAATTCAAATGATCCTTTTATCTAGAAAACTAAAAAAAGTGAACAGATAAATCTTCTCTTAATTTTCTCTGATAAGAAAATCAATTTCAAATTCGAATGGCCATTCTTTGTTTTGGAACGATTTCATTTTAATTGTTGTTATTTCACAAATGTTCGTATCTGAAAAGTTTTATTTTAATGGCGTCAACGTTGAACTTCATCCCATAGTAATGCTTCAGTTTATGAACTGTGTGCGCTATTTATAACCGAAAAGTGACGGACATGGCGTATTATAGCGATGCCTATGCGCATTTAACGATTTGTTTCGCTCTTCTTCAATCAGCAGAGATGTGATAAGAGAAACGAATGTAAATTTCATCGCACTTCGGTTTTTACATTGCGTGAGTTTCAGACGAATTTTATGTTGTTTCAGAATTCAATAAAAACTCAAAGTACAAAACTTTAAATCCAGGATTTTTCAGATAAAAAACGGTTTGATCGCTGATACAAAATACATGACGAAAAAAAAACAGTTTTAGGAACAGTAATAATATTGTTTTGTGAGTGTGGTTGTTGCATGATATCGAGCCGTGTTTTGTCTTCGAAGTGACCTCAAGATCAAGGTGGAGATTTGGCCTGTGTGGGAACTCAGATAATCGAAAAGTTTGGTTGCTGTCAGAAAAAAATCACCTAATTTGTATGCATAGGTATGTGACTAATTAGCGAATCAAGGCGAATCAGAATATGGTGTAATGAACAGGGATTGGTTGGATGAGAAACCCAAAAGAGCTCAAACCTTACCCACCCTTAAAAGGAACCGCATATCCTCCTGGGAGACTTTGAGTCATACTCATTGGACTTTCCTTTCCTTTTTTTTTTTCACCTGCCAACCACTGTTTAAACAAGAACTACAACAATTTCACATCAACCTTGTCATCGTAGAAGCGGCAGGGAAAACAGTTTTTTTATTTCTTTTTTTTTTTTTGCATTTTTAACAATTTTGGAAAGTTTTTTTTTTATGAAGCAATTTTTTTCCAAAGAAAAGTTTTCTTTTGTAAGCAGCCGACGACGGCGGCAAATTTTTGTTTAATGCGTTTTATGCAAAAAAAATTTCAAAACGCAAGGACCGTTTCCGGCGACTTCACACTAGCTTCCAACCTAGAATTGTACATTATCGTTGTCACAAAAACAACACTTATCGTTTTGCAATGGATCTTTTGAAGCGCAATGAAACTCTCCCTTCTCTTTTCTTTTGTTTTTCTTCCAGTCGTCTGCTCGCTCACTTTTCTCGGTTTCTATTTGGATAAGCTTACTCAGTGTATTCAGGGGTGGTTTTCGTCGTCCACCGGGCATTGCCGAGTGAGACTCACGAAAAACGGGATTTAAAATGCAGTCATACCCATTTTTTAATGAGATTTCGTTGTAAATAAAATTCTCCTACTTTCTTCGTATTGTTCCTTCGCCAATCACTTTAATTGTAACGTTACACACGTTTATACATGGGACCACACACGTTGTATGTAGAGTACGTCACCAGGAAGATAATATCACAATTAATAATTCGACTCCTTTTTTTATAACAACATTTATTTTCTCATTCTCCCACCATGATTGACTCTAACGTGATTTTTCTCTCCGATTTTCTTCTTTTTTATAGTTTTTTTTCTTTTTCTTTACCGTGACGTCATTCCGCACACGGCTCAATATTTACTTATAGCCGCCATACACGCTCTGTTACATAATTACACTATTCTTCAGTTTTTATCGAATTAAGAAACAGTTATGCTGTTTTAACGTCCAAAATTTAACGTCCAAAATTTACCGTCTAAAATTTAACGAAAAAATAAAATTACTCATTTATGCATTCCACTTGTCGAACTTTTATTCATACTTTATTTTCTCAGTTGTCTTATTTGACATAATTTAACATCTTCAACAATAAATACAAATCAAAACAAAACTGCGCCCATTGCTTTCTTTTTTTTCCGTGGGCGGAAACCACCTTCTGCCAAGTCCTTACATTCATATTATTTTTACATTTTAAATGCTATAACATTTTAGAATATTTTTAACTGTTAACAAAAAACGCACTTTTATTTAACCAAAATTCACATTCATACGAAAATTCTGAGTATGTGCTTTTAACATTGTGGGATCTGCTTTCGTGTATCTTGTTTCCCGTGCACCGCCGGAACACGGGCAGCTAGTATAATAATAGTATAGAAATAAAAAGGTTTATTATTTTAGTCAGGCACCAAGAATATATTTAAAATATTTCACAGATTATGAATTTTAGAATGAAATCAAGACGAATAAATAGTTGTAGTACGTCTAGTAATTTTTTATATTTTTATTTTTCTGTAACGTATTAGAAAAATGTTGAGATCTACGTTTCCTGAGTGGGGATCGAAACCGGATAACCTTAGTAGGAAACGGAAGTTCTTACTAGCATGCCACTTGGTTTATTTGAGGTCAGAATATACCAGCTTTGTATGAAATTAGAACACGTGTAATTATGAATAAAGGAAGGTAGTATAATAACCTGAGTAGCATGTCGCTTATTCACAAACTATGAGTTATGGTGAGGTGGGAGTAGATATGTGTGAGAGAGTAACAACGCTTACTAACCTCTGTATGTATTTATGAGAATCAGATTTCTCGGATGCAACTCTTTTCTCTACCCTGCAACCTCTCTCCCACAGAAGAGACGTTGCAAGCCTATCCTTGTTTTATCGTTATTTTCATGGCAGGTGCTCGTCTGAACTCCAATCCCTGGCCCCCCCTCGCCAATCTTTCACGAAAAACAACCGTCTAGCTGAATCCACTGTGAAAAATTTCCCCCACTCTATATCTGTGCCTAAATCAAAACGTGGATTCCATGAACAAAGCTTCTTTTTTAGAACTGCACGCCTGTGGAACTCTGTTCCGTCTGCATGCTTCCTACTGGACTACAACTTGGATGTCTTCAAGTCTAATGTTAACAAATTCCTAATGAACCGCCCCCTTAAGTAAACACTTTATCAAATCTCCACACTAACGTAATGTACTTGCAATAACCCTTATCCCTGAGTGGCTTCCGGACCTTGATAAGTGGTGATCACTGTGTAAAAAAAAAAAAAAATAAATAAAAATAAGTTCAGCGGACAAGAAAACAACACGAGGTGAACCTGTTGACATGGTGCGAACACGAAAACATGGAGTACACGACGAAAATTACAGCCAGGTGATAAAACAAAAACGAAAAAAGAAAAAAGAAAAAAACATTGCCCTAACATTGTAACACATTTGTATGCAACGTTACAGTAATGATGTAACATATACCTCTCACCCCACCATCACTAAAATACATTGTGCCTGCAATCGCACAAGAACATTCCTTTTTACTTGCCTCCCCATGAGGACAAAGTTAAACACAAGGTCAGTTTTTAATGTAGAAGAAATCCACCTCCTCGAAATAGAGCGCTCTGGGTTGGAACAAAAATAAAACTTGTCTTGCTCAAAAAGGAATTATCATTCAATGACTGTGGACAGAAGAGTTAAGCGTAGCACTAGAACAGATACTATATTTTGCTCCCAGCTAAAATGCCAAGAAGCAAAAACTTTTAGTGCTCCCATTATCAACCTTGACAAATGTTATGTAAAGAAACATGCGTACCTGTTCTAATGTATTACTGCTGACGATGGCTTATAAGTATTAAGTGCGTGTGTTTGTCCTAAAATCAGTGACTATCCTCGCCGCCCTTGCCTTGGGATTGGGTTACCTTCGCCAACGTGATAGAGAAAAAGAGAGAGGAGGGTGAGCAAGCGACGGGGAGGGGCTAATACAAAGAATCTGTTCGTCTGCCTACCTACAAAGTTCACGTATTTTTTCTTTTCTCTGCTATCAGTTGGTGGCTTGTGACTATTAATAAAAATATACAAGTTTGTTTAGTCCCTACTTAATTGCCTCCCCACGAGGGCAAAATTAGACACGATGTTGGTTTTTATTGAGTGAGTTGTTTAGTTCTTCAAAAAACACCCTGGATGAGACAAAAATAAAATTTGCATCAGTGAGGAAGGATGTCTGTAAGTGCCTGAAGACATGACAGATACTACACTTTGATCATTGTAGATTTAGTTTTCGATTAATAAATGGATAATCAAGAAACAAAGGTCTTAATCTTCTTTTTAATTGTTGCTTTATGTATTATTGCATCTGAAATTCAAGACTGAGCTGTTTTGATAGGTTTTAATTTAAAAATCTTTTTCATTGTTGTTTTATGAATAATTAAAATATTACAAAAAATTGGGTTAGCTAATGTAATGTTAGGGATGAGATTTGGTTGCATCTGAAATTCAAGATTGATTTTGACAGATATAAGGTGGTGCATTATTAAAGATAAATATGTGTTTTTAGAAAAGAGTGTATAAGAATAAAAACAGATCTTAATAAATATGCCGGCTTCATCAGAAAGCGAGAAAATACTTTTGACAAACGGGTCCGTCCTTTTTTTCACTGAGACATAGTGAAATGAGCGTGAGAACAAACAATAAAGGTTTCTGGTAGATTAAACATCGAGATGTGGAGGTTTTAATTTTTTTTTTAATTTCACCCAATCGAAATCTTTCTAATCCCCAAAAGCAACACCTATATGTGAATGTAGTAAGCCAGTGGAAATTTAAAAATTTCTTTAAGACTGGGTCAAGAAAACCATCTCAACTTCTTTACCCAAATGCGTGTTGTACTATGAATATTTGCGCGCACACACATGCACAATTCCATGCTGTCAAATACTTACATACGCATATTATTCACTCTATGAATATATTGACTTGTGACTACTATTCACTCAACTTCCTCACTGTTGTGGCAGACTATCTGTGTTACCTCTGAATGAACTAATCCATACACAATAAATATCGAAAGACAAAGCCGTAAGGGAGAGTCAATATCCGGTGGACCAATGCTCACTGTCAATACGTTTTGTTACTCTATTCCCGTGTTCTGTTTTTCTTGTAACTCTTCTATTCTTTCAGCGTTTCATTATTTTATTATGTATATTCCGTCTATATCCATCGACTTCTTCCTTCTCTAAAACATAATGTTATTAATTCATTTATTTATATTTACATTAAATGTTGGCGTGATTTTTTACTTTACACAAAGACGCTCCAATGTGGTATCTACCAAATCAGGGAGAACGCCAAAGGTTAACGTAAAATTATTTCGTTTCAAGTCCTCCTGTCCGAATTTTCTAGAGAAAGTTGCAACTAGAAATGACTAGGTGATTAGTAAGATCCCAATTAAATGCAGCTCTTCTGTCATTTTTCTTGATATATAGAGTCTTAACGAAGATTATAGCTACGCGACACATAATCATAAGAAAAAACGTCACGCATATAGATTTGAACCGACCTTACAATATGATAATTTAAAGATTCGTCTACGTTATAAACTTATGTGGAATTCAGTTATAACTAGTCTAGTGCAAATCAAGAAGAAACCAAAGATTGATACAATACGGTTGCGTTCGTCATAAAATAGAAATAAAG
The DNA here is from genome assembly GCF_053919585.1 of Euprymna scolopes. Taxonomy (NCBI): domain Eukaryota; kingdom Metazoa; phylum Mollusca; class Cephalopoda; order Sepiida; family Sepiolidae; genus Euprymna; species Euprymna scolopes. Next base: position 154,115,012 of record NC_136493.1, on the reverse strand, counting down.
AACGCATACGCACACACACACATGTATACACCTACACGCACCCACATGCACATTTGTACACACATTCAGATACACATACACATATACGTACATATACGGACATATATCCTCATAAATATTGACACTAAATCGTTTTAACTTTGAAATTCGTAAATATATCTTAAGACGAAAGTGATTGAAAAATCTTTATGCATCGATCTGGCGATAGCATCAACATCAATTACGACTACGTCAATATCACAGTTAACAACAACAATAATGATGCTCTTATCGACAACAATATGGCTATCATCAGCAGCAGCGTCAGCATCACCAGCAGGAAGATGATAATGGCTAAGTGATTAACGATCCGGGCTGACAACCTGGGTGTGCTAGTTCGTCCCACAGAAACACTTTCACTTGGGAACTTTGTCAACCTTACATCGGTCGAAACGTTGTGCAAATAATCTAATAATACGCATTATCAATTCTGACCTCCAAAATTCAGAAATATACTTGTTTATGGTTTAAATAATATTTTTAATGCATTGTTATAAAAAAGCCATCTGCAATCAAATAATTTCTCGTTAGCGTTTTATTATTAATTGCTTTTAAATTGATTTTGGTATATGTTTGCTTATTGTTCTGGAATTGTTTGAGAATAGGTAGGCGTAGATTGGGTAAGAGTTGTCCTAAATGTATGGCTCATGACTCCCCTTATTCAAGAGTTACGTCTAAAAGACTGGTCTGTTTTGTTAGATGTTATTCCTACTTGAAGTCTTATTTATTTAATTTCTTTTAAAACATTTTGTTTTCTCGCATAGAAAGTGTGTTTTACGATTAGCAATCCTATAGTTACCACAGCAGTGTCTTAAGTGATATTCTATAGGACGTAAAGGCCAATAAATTCAGTTACTTCAGCTAAATTATAGGGACCACTGAGACATTAAAATATCTTTTGATGTCTATATGGGGTCCTTAGAATTAGCTAGGTAACTGAATTGGTTTATTACTCTTTGTCCATTGTTCTTGTTTGTTCATTGGGACAGTAGTTCTGCATTTTCTGATATTTAATCTTCTGAAATGTTGAAGAGAAGAACATCGAAACCCAAAAAGTTCTTGTGATATAGATGAGTAATAGTTAATATAAAATTGGATAAAAAGAATGCTCGGTTTTATATTTTTGAATTTTGACAATTTATTAACTTCATTATGTAGGACATTGTTAGACAGTAAAAATATTAGAGAGTCAGAAAACGCAGTTATGAATTGATTTTACTAATTCGAACAATTTTCTATCTAATGAGGTTAATAAAGTCTAATCGGGAGTTTGGAAGTCATATTTATGATCTTTTAGTAAAATATATTATTTCCTCTTAATTGTACTACTCTATCACTAATCTCTTTCTCTCTCTCTCTCTCTCTCTCTCTCTCTCTCTCTCTCTCTCTCTTTATATATATATATATATATATATATATATATATATATATATATATATATATATATGTATCGGTATTTAACATTATATGGGTAATAAATAAGTAAATCAATTCTTTTAAAAACTGCCCATACATTTTTATTTCAAACTGTAAAGTATGTTTGATATTTTATTCTACAATAACATAGAAATTGAATTACGTTTATTAAATTAAAAACTCTATTCAAATCTAACTTCAAAAATAAATGTTCGGATAGGAATACTTATATGAGTTTCAAATCAACATTTATCGAAATCAAAAATGCAATCTGTTTTTATTCTCTACTTTGCCTATTCCGACCAAAGTTAATCATGCGAAGATATTCAAAATAACGCACATAACATTATCCAGGCCATACCACGTAACAGTCAGTCTTTCAAAGATATTTCTGTGTTAAGAGCTATGGTATAACTGGAAATGTTTTCTAAATCATTAAATCATTTCTCTCTGATAGGCTTATAAGAGTAGTGATTGATGGACAGAAATCAGAGGCCCACAGTATTAATGCTGGAGTCCCTCAGGGGTCCATCCTGGGCCCAACTCTCTTCCTAATCTACATTAATGATCTCCCAAAACACATACTTAAATCATTCGTTGATATCTATGCTGATGACACGACCATCTATGGCAACACATCAAAGGACAATGTTCTCTCTAATTCTCTCTCCTCAGATCTTGAGCGCGTGGTACAGTGGGGGAAGAGGTGGCTGATCACCTTTAATGCATCTAAAACCAAGCTCCTATCTTTACATCATCAACGCTCTGATCCCCATCTGGCATCAATTGTGATGGATGTCTCTCGTCTAGGGTAGGCCCCATGATTTGATAAGCTTCTGGGTTTGACCTTTACTCCTGATCTGAAATGGAACACATACATCAAGTCTGTGGCCAAGGTCGCTGGAAAAATGGCGGGATCCTTCTACCGCTCCAGAAGATATCTCACTAATGATGCAATTCTCTATCTATATAAAAGCCAAGTACGTCCAAGGATGGAGTACTGCTGTCACATCTGGGCAGGAGCTGTTAAAAACACTCTATCCTGCCTTGACCGAGTACAAAATAGACTTCGTGGCTTAGTGGGGGATGCTCTTTTCTCTTCCCTGCAACCTCTCTCCCACAGAAGAGACATTGCGAGCCTATCTTTGTTTTATCGTTATTTCTATGGCAAGTGCTCGTCTGAGTTCCAATCTCTGGTCTCCCTTCGCCAATCTTTCCGAAAAACACCCGTCTAGCTGAAACCACTGTCAATAATTTTCCCCACTCTTTATCTCTGCCTAAATCAAAACGTAGATTCCATGAACAAAGCTTCTTTCTTAGAACTGCATGCCTGTGGAACTCTCTTTCGCTTACCTGTTTCCCTCCCGACTTCAACTTGGATGTCTTCAAATCCAACACAAACAAATTCCTGATGAACCACCACCTTAAGTAAGACACTTTATCAAATCTCCAATACTATTACTACGATACTATCCCATTGATTACTGTACACACAATAACCCTTATCCCCGAGAGTCTTCTGGGCCTTGATAAGTGGTGACCTCCACGAAAAAAAAAGAGCACAAGTGTCGAATAAAGATCAAACTTTTGATTAATGAATAAGATACCTAAACAAACATGGCGTCCATCATCAAATAGTTTATGCATTGATCGAAAATGGAAAATACGAATTTATGAATATTTATTTCTGAAACCTGATTTTAATACATTTTTACCATACCCACTAATTATATGTAGATATATAGGCATAAATATTTCTTCCCCCCTTTCCTCTCTCTCTCTTTCTCTCTCTCTCTCTCTCTCTCTCTCTCCTTACTCATTTTTTTTTTTTACAGTGATCACCACTTATCAAGGCCCGGAAGCCACTCAGGGATAAGGGTTATTGCAAGTACATTACGTTAGTGTGGAGATTTGATGAAGTGTTTACTTAAGGGGGCGGTTCATTAGGAATTTGTTAACATTGTTAACAAGTTGTAGTCCGGTGGGAAGCAGGCAGACGGAACAGAGTTCCACAGGCGTACAGTTCTAAGAAAGAAGCTTTGTTCATGGAATCCGCGTTTTGATTTAGGCACAGATATAGAGTAGGGGAAATTTTTCACAGTGGATTCAGCTAGACGGGTGTTTTTTCGTGAAAGATTGACGAGGAGGGACCAGAGATTGGAGTTCAGATGAGCACCTGCCATGGAAATAACGATAAAACAAGGATAGGCTCGCAACGTCTCTTCTGTGGGAGAGAGGTATGTGTTTTATGTTGCTTTATTCATTGTTTGGACATGCATCTGTTTAGCTCAAGGCCACTAGCTGTGAGTGCCCTATTCGGTCATGAGCATAACACTAGTAATGAGTGAATTTGGACAAACATCTAACTTAGTATTCCTGGCGTACTTTAAGTTTAGGACTCCTGAAATTCATATTAAAATTGTCTGCAAGAACCTGCAGCGTAACGGATAAAGTACTACGTATATTTGGTGTAAGTAACACTTTTCTGGGGGTTGAATTCTCAATTCAGACGACATTCAAAACACAACTACGAATAACTGCGACAGAAAGTTTCCAGTGTTCAACAGAAAGATTCCTAAGTTCGACAGAAAGTTTCCAGAGTTCAACAGAAAGATTCCTAAGTTCGACAATTAGTACGATATAATAAATAAGTTAGGATCAATAAAACATTGATTAAGAAGTTCAGAGATTCCATCGGCCGAAACATTGTGAAAATAACACGCAAGATGAGAATAGTAGTCCGAATATTCAAAATAATACAACTTATTTATTATTGCTGATGGTCGTTCATTAACAAGAACAGGTCTGATAATTCATATCGATATTCGCAACGGGACCGGTCACGTGATCGACCATCCTGTGTTGGTGCCAGGTTTCTTCATAAAATATTGCATTCATGTCAAGCAACCTCGACTTACGCGGGTAATTTTTTTTTTAATCTACAAGATATGAAATTAGTTTATATAGATTTATTCCAACTAAGCCATCCCCTACACACATTCTCTTCCTTACATGTTTTCTACGTCAAACCGCTTAGCTATAGTTATTATGAACACATTATCAACCGCACATTTTTTTAATTTTTTTTTTTATTACATTTTCACCCCATACAAGGCACATTGTCACTTGGGTGTAGGGGGCTACTAACAGGGGCAACAACTACTGGGGTACTATGCAGGGATTTGGGCAGCAAGATGTTGGTTCACATTGCACTTGAACTTCTGCACGCCAGTACAGTTGGGGAAGCAGGGACCTGGAATGGAATTCCAAAGTCTAGCGGTTCTGGGGAAGAAACTACTGGGGTAGAAAGATCTTTTACATCTAGGGATCTCTACTGTGTGGGGTGGGATTTTGCAGCCTGTCGGGTCTGTCAAGAGTATTCACGTCATGGGGGTACAAGTGCTTGCAGTTCGTCAGAGCATTCACCATTATAATACTTGTAGAACAGGCAGAGGGATGCAACGTTTCATCGATGGGACAGAGGCTGAAGCTTAGATGCCAGTTCAGGGCCTATCAGATTTGCGACTCTCTTTTGAACCTTGTCAAGGAGCGGGAGACTAGTAGCCGATGCACCAGCTCAAATATGACAGCAATACTCCATACATGGGCGAATGGTTGCCTTATAGAGGTACAGGATACTTTCGGGTGTTAGTAGTTTTCTAGCACGGTAGAGAGAGCCCACCTCCCTTGCAGCGGTCCTGGCAATGCCCTCGATGTAATTGTATACGATATACGAACACACGTACAGGCACAAACACAGGCGCACACATACATACATACATACATACATACATACATACATACATGCATGCATGCATGCATACATATATACATACATATATTTACATTTCATGCTATTCTTTCTAACGAATTTATTAAATTTGATCTCATCGTATTCAAATATTTAAATGCTTCAGACATGTTTCGTTGTTACAGTTCTGAATTTTTTAGATGAGGAATTAGTGCTCGTATTTGGATTCTTTGGACTACTGTTCACATTTAGAATGTTATTTGCACGACGTTTCGGTTGATTTAACCTCCAACCATTTTCGCGTGCATCTGGTCGAACTCGGTAATTATTCTGTCAAACTCAAGAATCGGAATCGAATTTCGAACAGAATCCTTCATGTAACCCGACGGGGTCAGCACGTTTTAGTTCCGTCAGCCATGACAGGGTAGAAGTCTCTGCTACGAAATTTAAGAGCTTTAACGCTATTTTTGTTGTAGATGTAAATATCACTATTAATTACTACATCTTTAGAATGAAAAGAATTTGATGAAAAAATGATACTTGTAGTGTTTACAGGCAACTACTTTCGAAAAATTTGAATTCAAAGAACACGTGGTGTGGGGGAGGTTTTAAGCCGCCATGTATGATTTTGGGAAAGGTTATTATGATCAAACATGCATAAACTCCCACGTGGGTGGGATGATCTCTAGGTTTTAATTTTGTTTTAAAATCAAATCAAATATCATTTTATCATTAGTACCAGCAATAGAAAATTAAGGTTTAAACGAAACAAACAACAAAAAATACAATTAAAAGAATCGTTTTGGGGATCAGAAATTAAACTCTAATTTTGCTGATTCCAATACCGTATCCGATACCCCAAAAGTTCCGATATCTTTCGACTCCCGATTCCACTTAATCGTCTCACCGTTAATATATATATATATATATATATATATATATATATATATATATATATATATATATATATATATATATATAGCCAGTAGAGTTTAGTTTCCTAGAAGTACATCCAATGAAACAACATGTGTCTACCAAAGAGTGCTCAATGAGTGAACAGAGCAGGTATATTAAATTTATTTATACAAACATTAATGGCTACATATGTGCATATATGTTTCTGTAATCACCCGCGTTGGAGGATTACGTCTTCAGGCCAAGAATTATCGTCGAAAACTCGTATATTATATCGTTTGAAAATTTTCAAAAACCAGCATTTCTTCAGACTTTATGAATAAACACACTTTTGACAATAGAGCATTTTTGAAGAGAAAGAAAAAAGAAAGAAAAAGGGAAAATTCCCTTAACGGAAAAAGCATGTGAGAAACATTTACCTTTGCGGTAGCTACGGAAAAGCCCATTTAAATATTAATATATCGCCTAATTTTCGTATCCTAATTTAAGAACAAAGTCATTAGAAGTTCCCACAGAAAACCCTAAGCCATTCAAAAAATTTTTTTTTATATATCCCATTCGTTGAGTTCCTAAATTAGATCTAGCTGTTTCTTTATTTCCCAATAATTATTTTTTTTATAAAAAGATTTTTTTTTATTTCTATATTTATAGTATAGCCGTAACAACCTTGCAATAACGTTACGGTTAATTTTAGTTTCGTATTAGTGGCAAGTAATATTTACAGATTATCGTTATTTTAGTACTTAGATTCCAAATGGTCCAAAAGGCAGAGTTCTTTGGAAAAAATCGCAAATGGAATGAATTCCAAATCATTAAAAGAAAAAGCACTGGAGAGAATATTTAAAACACGTCTGTCAAGGCTGGAGGAATCAAGTAAATTAAGGTTTAAAAAAAAAAAATTTTTAAATAAAAAATAAAAACGAAAAGCGGTGAAAGTTTAAATTTTAAAAGCAAGGTCAAACTGACAAAAAGCGCGAAAGTTAGCGTTAATAATTAGGTCAACTTAGATATGCACGTGAAAGTCCCAGAATTAAATTAAGAAACACTGGTCAGAAGAACAAATAAATGGCTAAGTTTATGAAATGGAGCGTCTATTATATTAAAAAAAAACTATATATACAGTGATGATCATATTTATTGGCACGGTAAAATAAAAGTTAAATTTTGTCTAATAAATTCTAAAAAAGGGATTAAATTAAAGAAAATAACAAAGTATATTATGTATTTTTAACTGGCCTTTCCGATGCAGCAATCGGATTTTAGAAAAAATAAATAACAAAGGAACAACAAACATAATTGCAAAAAACCCTTGTTCAAAATTATTGGCACGATTTATTTAATAATCAATTGTATAGCCTTGATTACCTTCCTCAGTCGCTTTTCATAGTTTACAACCAAGTTGTTGCACTCTTCAGTAGTAATTTTAGCCCACTCTTCCTGACAATAATCCTCCAATTGAATAAGATTCTTAGGCTTCCTTTGCATTACCCTCAATTTTAATGTTCTCCATAAATTTTCAATTGGATTAAGGTCTGGGCTTTGTGATGGCCACTCCAAAACATTAATATGATTGTCCTCAAGCCATTTCTTAGTCAGTTTAGCCGAATGCTTTGGGTCATTATCTTGCATGAACCACCAACGACGACCAAGTGAGAGCTCTTTAGCAGAGTCTTTCAGGTTTTCATCCAATATTTTAACATAATCTTCCTTTTTTATGCTACCTGTGACCTTAACAAGTCGCCCTGGTCCAGAGGCAGCAAAGGATCCCAAAAACATCAAACTGCCTCCACCGTGCTTCACTGTGGGTATGGTGTTCTTAGGCAGGAAAGCTTCGCCAGATTTTCTGTAAATATAAGACACTTTATTATGGCCAAATAACTCTATTTTCGTTTCGTCAGTCCATAGAACACGTTTCCAGAATGCAACATCTTTATCAATATGACGTTTTGCAAAGGCTAGCCTTGCTTTCAGGTGCATAGGCTTCAATAAGGGAGTCTTTCTCGGACGACATGCTTTTAAACCAGCTCTCTTCAAAACTCTACCAACTGTATGTCGAGATACATTCACTCCAGAGGTGCTCTGTTCATCAACAATCTCCCCAACAGAGATCCTTGGGTTTTGTTTTACTTGTCGAACAATTTTCCGTTCATCTCTTGGGGAAAGAATCCTTTTTCTCCCTCTACCCTCTAAACTCATAACGTGGCCTTGCGATTTGAACTTGTTTATTATGGCTCTAACAGTGAATTTGGGAAGGTTTAGCTTCTTTGAAATCTTATCATAGCCCTCCCCATTGGTATGGCATGCTACAACAAGCTTCCTGACGTCTTCGCTGTGTTCCTTAGTTTTAACCATGGCGATTGAAAATTATAATTTAGTCACTTATAATAGTTTAAATAAATCGCTATCTACAAATTATCTGAAAAAATTATTCACTGAATTAGCGTTAAACAAGCATAATATGGCTATAAAAAAGTTCAGAAAGCACGTAAACCGGAAATTGATTGATATTATACTGATACTAAAAGAAAAACAAAGCCGTGCCAATAATTTTGAACAAGGGTTTTTTGCAATTATGTTTGTTGTTCCTTTGTTATTTATTTTTTCTAAAATCCGATTGCTGCATTGGAAAGGCCAGTTAAAAATACATAATATACTTTGTTATTTTCTTTAATTTAATCCCTTTTTTTAGAATTTATTAGACAAAATTTAACTTTTATTTTACCGTGCCAATAAATATGATCATCACTGTACATATATACACACACATACATATATATATACACACATACACATACATATACATACATACAGACACACAAATGCACACATACATGTACATACATACACACACGCATATACATATATATATACATATATGTATATATTGTAATTTACCCATTGGATTGGAAATTTTAAATTCGACCGTTTTGGATTTTACCATTCTTGGATTTTTTACCCTTCACCGGACTATCCATTCATGTAAAATCTTTTTATCATTTTTCTTTTACCTCCTATTGCCCTTACTTCACTCTTTTTTTTTAACCAAGTAAGATCTGTGACTTACTTGTAGTTTCATTAAATACTTTTATATGCAAAATCCGATCCCGCATTTTGCTAATTCCTGCCCTCTGATGAGAAGAAGAGTATTTCTTCGAAACTCCGCGGATTAAGGACTATCCACTTATCTTGTGCTTCCTTTTTTTAAATTAAATATGTTTTTAACTCTTTTTCAAGCTGTCTTTTAACATGTTTTATTAATCATTTGTTCATATATATATATATATATATATATATATATATATATATATATATATATATATACATATATATATATGTATATATATATACATATATAATACAGCCTTTTTCATTTATTGTCATATTCAATTAAACTTTAAACCTAAAATGGTCTTAAATCTAAGTACTAAAATAACGATAATCTGTAAACATTACATGCCACTAATACGAAACTAAAATTTACCGTAACGTTATTGCAAGGTTGTTATGGCTATACTATAAATATAGAAATAAAAAAAATTTAAATTCTATTTATAAAAAAAAAATAATTATTGGGAAATCAAGAAACAGCGAGATCTAATTTAGGAACTCAACGAATGGGATATATAAAAAAAATTTAAATGGCTTAGGGTTTCTGTGGAAACTTCTAATGACTCTGTTCTTAAATAAGGATACGAAAATTAGGCAATATTTAAATAGGCTTTTCCGTAGCTACCGCAAAGGTAAATGTTTCTCCCATGCTTTTCCCGTTAGGGGAATTTTTCCTTTTTCTTTCTTTTTTCTTTCTCTTCAAAAATGCTTTTTATTCATAAAATCTAAATAAATGCTAGTTTTTGAAAATTTTCAAACGATATAATGTTTGAAATTGTCGACTGGACATGGAAACAATTGTAATGTAAAACGAAATACAGTTTTTGTTGCCATCAAGACCTTTTTTGAAGTCTTGATTTTGCTTTCACAGTATATATATATATATATATATATATATATATATATATATATATATATATATATATATATATATATATATTCCGTGCCCCGCAAAAGTTTATAATACACATTTGAAACTGTCAGTTTTTATATTTCTAGCTACCAAATGGTAATGGAACTGTTTATAAACATAGAAAATGTATTGAAACTAATATAGGAACAGTGGGAAAAATAAAAAATAATAATTTAACACAACGCGAAAAGAAAACTGAATAATTAGCAACGCAAAAGTTTACAACACATTTACAAAATAATATCTAGTATTTTCTAGCATAACCATTATTGTTGATTACAGCATGCAGGCGTTTTGAGTAATCTCCTACGAACTTTTTACATGTGTCTTGTGTTATTTTATTCCATTCTTCCACACAAATTCTCTCCAATTCTCGCAGATTTGATGGTTCTCTTTTGTGAACCCGTAATTTTAATTCTCCCCATAAATCCTCTATCAGGTTGAGACCGGCAGATTAACTAGGCCACTTTAAATCATTCATTTTATTTGAATTAAACCAATTTTGTGTGATAGCTAGGAGACTCGACATTGCCCGGGATTAAATGAGTATAAAAAAATGGTCCACCCTTCCATACTTTTATTGTCATCGAAATCGGTGAAATTTTTTTAATCAAATCGATTGTCTGCTCTGGTTAGGGACACCCTACTCCGCGCCGTATACTGAAAGCGGCATATGTTTCCCTATAGTGACTTAGTCTACAATACATTGTAGTCTACATTGCATTGTAGAGAATCTACTATTGATTTATGAAATTATTTGTAGATAAACTTAAAATTTAAAATGTGGAAGTACAGTATCATGGTTCAATTGTGGTCTAAACAGAAACATTCATTTCGAACGCGCCTCTGTCTTATCAAAGAACCAATTGTTGTGTTTATGAAATTATTTTTATATACTCACTTGAATTCAAGTTAAACGTTCAAAAGTCAAGTATCATGGTTCAATTGTGCTCTATAAAGAAACATTCATTTCCAACGCGCCTCTGTCTTATAAAAAATCTACAATTGATTTTATAGGCTGGGTCTTTCTACTTGAGCAATTATAAAACTTCTCAAATGCACTTGTTATGTTAGGTTGTATAAAAGTGTTAACTTTAGTCAAAATCGGACTTCTTTCTTTAATCGAATTTTTTCGATTTTCGATACTTATCACACGCATTCCGATACAAAATCTATGTATGAACACCTCCAGACACATCAAGTACCTTCGTATGAAAATTCAAAAAGAAAATTTCCGAATACATAGATAACAATCTCTCTTGGACGTAAAGGGCTACCATTTAGGATATGGTAAGGGAAGATGAACAAGATGTTGGTTTATGTTACTTTTAGACTTCTGTATATCAGTATAGTAAGAGAAACAGGCAATAGGAAGGGAATTCCAAAGTATATCTGTTCGATGGAAGAAAATATTAGAGTAGAAAGCAACGAGTTCATCAGAGCACATTCTATTAAAATACTTGTAAAAAAAGGCAGAGATGCAACATTGAGGTGATGGGACAGGGGTTGGAACTTAGTTAACAAAGCGGGACCTATTAGATCGGAGACTCTTCTTTTGATCCTATCCGAGAGGGAGAGACTTGCGGTAGATGTACCAGCCCCGATGTGGCAACAATACTCTACGCATGGGTGAATGGTAGCCTTGTAGAGGTACATGATATTCTCGGTTGTTAGTAGTTTTCTAGCACTGTAGAAGGAACCCAGCCTATATACAGGGTGAACAGAGAGTCCTTGGACCATTTTTAGTTTTAAAATTAAATATTGTTAAAATCACTTTTTCTCTTTTCGAATAAAGTAAGTATTTAGTCTAACTATTGATCTAATTATTTTCAACAAAAATATTAAAATAATTTTGTTTAAACTTTCAGAAAAATAAGCAAATGAGAGGCCATAATTCAGCTTCATTGCGCGGGAAGGACAAACTCAGAGATTATTAAGCTCTTGAAAGTGGCTAAATCCACCGTGTACCATGTTGTGAACAGATTTAAGAAACTTGGTCCATCTGAAGACCATCTTAGGAGTGGAAGACCTCGCACTGCTCGAACAAAGAAGGTGATTAAAGCTGTCCAAGAGAGGGTAAGGAGGAACCCGAAGATATCTGCAAGACAAATGGCTAAAGATATGAATGTGAGCGTGACCTCGATGAGAACCATCGTAAAAAACGATCTCCAGTTGTCCCCCTACAAGATAAGAAAGAGACAGTACCTCACACCTGGCCAAAAGCACAAGAGACTTGAAAGAGCAACGTTTCTTCTTGGAGAACTGAAGGCTGGCACGGCAGAGCGAGAGATCGTTTTTTCTGATGAAAAACTCTTCAGAATTGAAGCGACTGTTAACAATCAGAACGACAGAGTTTACGCAAAATCTTCAGCAAACATTGATGACTCCGTGAGAATAGTTTTCCGCCGACAAAAGCCGTCTTCCCTCATGGTGTGGGCTGCAGTCTCCAAATCTTGGAAGTCGCCTCTGATTTTCGTGGAGCAAGGAGTTAAGATCAACACAGATCGCTACATTAACGATATTTTGGTTCCAGCATTTGAAGAGATGAAGAAATATTTCAAAGATCAGCCTTTCACCTTCCAACAAGATGGAGCACCATCCCACACCTCCAGAAAAACTCAGGACTGGTGCCAACGTCATTTTCCAAGATTCTGGAGTAAGGAGATGTGGCCTCCTGTATCGCCTGATTTGAATCCCATGAATTTTTCGGTGTGGTCTTTGTTGGAGGCAAAGGTCTTTTCTGTTGCTCATCCAAGTGTTGATGCTTTGAAGACATCTCTTCTGAGTGAATGGGCTAAAATACCTCAGGAAACGCTGCGTGCCTCGGTTGGTAACTGCAGACAGAGAATTGAACGTCTAATCGAAAGGAAGGGACATCACATTGAAAATAAATAATTTGAATTTATTCTTGGTTTCCTAACTTATAATTTTCATTCATGTTTAATTTATATTTTTGTAATTTTCTATCAATAAACCACTTTTGAATTGGTCCAAGGACTTTCTGTTCACCCTGTATATATAAGCTAAAACCAAATAGGAGCTCGATAAAATTTTTACTTATATTATATATATATATATATATATATATATATATATATGATGATGATTGCAACGTCTTGTCAGACGAGTGCCACTCCCTCAGACACACTATGAGCCAAAAAATGACTTTTTTTTTTAGTCCTACCGGTGAATTCACACGCTCACGCAGGCATGACACTGAAGACTGTCATTGAGATCAATTATTACATGCTTCCAGCATTTCAAGCCTCCACACGTCACAACTTTTCCATTGCTACAGTACCATTTTTATAGACAAATGCCTGAGGGAGTATCTATACACAGATGATGTTACAGAGTCTTAGCTTTGTACGACAGCTAAGTCTCTCTCTCTCGGCTCAAAATGTTGAGATCCAGCAACAAGCAAGAGCAAGATAGCCAGCAATAAGTTAAACCGCAGACCAGCTTAATGCTATATAATATATAATATATATATATATATATATATATATATATATATATATATATATATATATATATATATATTAGCAAGTCGCCCGGTATTGTCAGAACATACGCTTAAATTGATATTTTGATAAATGCAGATTTCGTATTTATTATTGCATTATACTGGACTATTTAATAGTAATTATTTAAAAAGTAAAAAAAAAATGACTCATGCACCACCACCTAGAATCGAAACCAAAACTTTTAGCTCACGATTTACTTTTTCCTTTGACGTTAATGCTTGACTTATGAACACATAATCTCTTTCATCTGACCATATTGCGCAATGATATGAGACATGATTATGTTGTTCTGGTCGTTTCTGATAAGATTACTGAAGTGATGTTGAGTCTGTCCAGTGCCAGATAGATAAATACTTGGAAATAGTAATCGTTGTATGTATTCAGGTAAGCGAGTATGTATAATACCTCAGGGAGTTGAACGCCTCCGCCTTGCACAGTTCCGGATCAGGCTTGGGCATGGTGTAGCACCTGTTAGCCTCTTTCTGATATTCTTGGGGTACAATACTCGATGGAGTTCCCCAGTCGTGATGAAGGCAATATATCTAAGGGGGTATCTGGAAGAAACCCAAAATGGATAGGGGGCTAGCGGCCTTGTACGGCAATCTTATTAATCATGAACCATCACAGAAGTAATAAGGCTTAGAAAACTGTCATGAGAATCTCATATCAGTGCGCAATCTGGTCTGACTGAAGATTGCGAAAAATGTATAAGGTGTGCGTGTTGTTTTTGTAAATGATCAACAAACAAACCTTTAATTATTTTTGTGTCACTGTTTTATTTTACTGATTGCACACAAATAATGTCATCGGTAAGAAGAAATCATAACCATCTTCAACAAAGTTAAAAGAGATTACGAAACAGTTTTCACAAAGAAACTAGATGACACCAAAGCAGTAAGACGACGTATTGCAATAGCAAAGATAGCAATGACTGCGCTAACCAATGTCTGGAAAGAAAGTTCCATTTCACAAGGCAAAAAGAAACATCTCCTGCAAGTTTCGGTATTCTCAATAGAAACATAAGGAGCAGAATGTTGGGGTTTGAAGAAAGTCGACAAGGGGAAAATTGCTGCTTTTGAATTGTGGTGCTAGCGTAGACTTCTTTTGTGTCAGCTGGGTGGATAAGCATACAAACGAATGGTTCTGGGGGGGGGGGGGATTTGACCATGCTGAAGACTGCTGGACAACATCAATGACAGGAAATTGTACATTTTTGGGTCAGAACAGACGGTCTAACAAATGTTTTGCTCTTTTGGTACAATTCCTGGCAAAAGAGGACGTGGAAGATCAAAAATAAGAATGTTGGATAATGTGAAGTACATCGTGAGTTGCTCAGAATGGTACAGAACCGGAGTCAATGGTGACGATTCGTGAAGAGTGCCACGGCTGGTCAGTAATGACCATTCCATTAAAGTCTACTAGTGCCTTCAAGTGACAACGACAGCTGAAATGACCTTTTTTGCATTTTCCATGTACCATTAAAACACGTTTAGCCGAACACACGTTGATATTCTATTTATATTATTTATATCTAGGGTGATGGTTCATACTTTTCATAACATTATTTATAAACGATAATAACAAGTAGTTATGGTCATTTAAAGAGTGGAAACGAAAGAAAGAAAGAAAGAAAGAAAGAAAGAAAGAAAAGGAGGAGGTGTGAAGAGGACACTGGAAGAACAATAGTCCCTAGAGTGAAGGAAAAAAAGAGCGGGAATTCACCTGTTGAGTAGAGATCAAAACTTGGAATGCTAGAACGTATAAAGAGGGAGAGAGAGAGAGAGAGAGAGAGAGAGAGAGAGAAAGAAAGAAAGAGAGGGAGAGAGCGATATGGAGGGGCAAGACATAAAATGTAGAGTGAAGGGTCTCCGTTTATTATAAGCATATAAAGACAAATAATTTAGCGCCATGATGCAAATAACAATGAAACAATTGTCTCGATACGTTTGTGTTAAGGCGTTCCTGTTTGCGCATGCGTGAAGATCACATCCGCTCCTTAAAGATGCCGATAAAAACAGAAAACGCTGGTACAGACTGACAGTAAAGGACATGAGAGGACAAACGAAATGAAATTAACGTTTACTGATTTTCATCGCAATTTGATGGATTTGAACTACACCTTTCATCATGGATGCTATTTTCACAACGTTTGGCAAGACATGTTGCGCAACAGATAAAAGTGTTAGGTTATAATCTGTTCTAAGCTACAGTGTTCTAGGTGTTGAAGTTTTAATCATCATGAATGGTAATACTAAGAATAAAAAATTAAAATTACTGACTTACGATTTCTATCCGATCATAGCTGAGCGAACAATAACAATCTACCCTTATGATTTAAATAGATTGTTCAGTTTGAAATTTCGAATAGATTTCTTATTTCGATTTAAATATTCTCAAGATGCATCTGAAGACGGTCGGAGGTTTACATCGGCCGAAACGTTGTAACAACATTCAAATTGAGAATAATACAAATCATCGACACCAAAACATTTATCCCTACCAATTAAGCTATCGGCAAATAAATAAGAAAGATTAAAAATCAAACTTCCAGCTATGAATGAATTTGCGCAAACGCACAAGTAATAGAAATATTTCGCTAGTTGTAATGAAGATTTTGCATTTCAACATGCCGACATATCTCTGCACGCGGTATTGATCTATTCAAACAAAGAGTTTACTCGTTATAAACTATACTTGGTGTATGATAACTATTTCTAGTTAATTTCAGTGTTATGTGTTACCCGTGTGATTCTTACTCCTCGCACACCTCATCATCCCTCACAAACTCTCTGCCTTCCTTGAATCTCTTATGCCACTCAAAAACAGATGCTCGATTTATGCAAGATAGTCCAAAAGCCGTCTGAAACATTCCGTACGTTTTGCGACGTTTTTTTTTTTCTAAGTTTAAAACAAAATTTTATTGCATATCGTTCTTCTAAAGTGTCCTCACGTCCAGATTGCATTTTTGAAATTCATCAGCTGTGGTAATAAGGCTTTAGTAGAGTGTATTCCAATCCCTGTTATAGGTATTCATTTGAACCTGAAATCATAAAAATTGGCCAGTCATCTATACATCTAAGATGTATAGCAATAACATACTGAATTTTCAAGAGTATAAATGGCAATTTTAAATGCCTGTACAAAACAAGGCTGGGGAATTATTGAAGACACCTTGTATTTCTTTTACTTCGAAAAAACTATAAACTCAACTCGAATGGCTAAAGATAGCGAATGTATTCTTTACACGATGTTTTTATAGAATAACACACAATCAGATTCACGATTAGAAAAAATGTTTCAGTTGTGTAAAATCTGAATAAACACCTAACATTGATTACATTCAAGTAATATCGATTGACTTAGAATAAAAATTATAAGGGGGGGGGGGTATATGAATAAAAAACATATAAATAAAATAAAATAAATATTATTAATAAAAATTCTTAATAAAATTTATTAATAGAAAAGTAAAACTACATGAATAACGTCATCATATATTTGTGTGTACGTGTGTGTGTATGTATGTATGTGTGTATGTATGTGTGTATGTGCGTATATGTGTATGTATATGTGCGTGTGTATGTGTATGTATGTGTTTATGTGTGTATGTGTGTGTGTATGTATGTGTGTATGTATGTTTGTGTATGTGTATGCATATGTGCATGTGCATGCGTGTGTATGTGTATGTAAGTATGTGTTTATGTGTGTATGTGTGTGTATGTATGTATGTGTGTATGTATGTGTGTATGTTTGTGTATGTGCATGTATCTGTGCATGTGTGTGTATGTGTATGTATGTATGTATGTATGTATGTATGTGTTTAGGTGTGTATGTGTGTATGCGTATATGTATGCATGTGGGTGTATGTGATTATTAGGGCTGTGACAACAGCATATTCTTTTCATTGTTTTGACTCTTGGATATATATCTATTAATATCCTATATGTTTTTTTATATAGACTGATGTGGTTCTCAGTTGATTAAGTGTGTCGAATATATACTTGAGAGTAAAAAAAATGAAAAGAATATTCTGTTGTTATAGCCCTAGTGATTATGAATGTGTGTATGTGTATGTGTGTATGTATGTGTATATGTGTGTACGTGTATATGTGTGTATGTATGTGTGCGTGCATGTGTGTAGGGTTTGTATGAGTGATCCCCACTAACATGCTCGATTATAAAAATATTCAAAATAAGAGCATAATATTAATTCGTATATGTGTGCTACAGAAGATCAGAAAAACATTGGTACCGTCGGTTTCAAATCAAACACAAAGATTCAGAAAAAAAATAATAGAATTTTAGAAAGCATTATTCTTAACATTAAATAAAACCGTAAATATAATTTTAAGAAATTAAAACATTAACACCTTAAAAAATATAAAAAATACTAGCAGGTAGCCGGCGTTGCCCGGTCGTAAAATACGCATAAATATTATATTTTAATAAATATCAATTTCTTATTTATTAAAAACGAAAATACCTTTGGTATTAAACGTAACGCAAAATTCCTTTTAAAAAATGTATTAAAAAATGAAAAGAAACTGAGACATGTGCAGCGAGTATCATGTTTTTTATAAACTTCATTTCTTATAAGTAAAAAAATCTCGAGCTGAGATCGAAACCAATACCTACATACAGTGAGTAAAGTACCATACCCATTAGGCCAGCTTTACACGTTCTTTCAAACTAACTTATTCCTAACATAAGGAAATGTCATGTGAACGATTCGCGCATGCACAGTCGTGAAACAGTTGACAAACAGATAAAAATCCGATGGCCTTCAATATTTAAATTTTGACCTGTTAGCAGCCCTTTTTCAGGATGGAAATGGATCAAAACGTTTTCCACGTGTCTGAATACCATATAAACCAAATTTCAAGTCTGTAGATCAAAAACTCGTTTAATATATAGGTTGAAATGTGTCCTCACACACACCTCACTTTTATAGATATATAGATAAAAGGTGTAAAACTAGGATGAAAATTAATTAATATATATTTTTTTTAATGAATACAGTCATATCTTGCTACGATGTGCAGACCGTTTCAATCATATTAGATATCATCAGGCAAGAAAAATTAAGGTACAAAAATTAAAAAAGGTTCAAAGAAACGGTCTGCAAATCGTAGCAAGATATGACTGCATTTACATAAAAAATAAAAATATATAATTTGCTCCCTCATGATTGAGCACTACCAAACACCCTTGTTGAAACTCAATTACGGATATCTTCCTACTGGAATATATATATATATATATATATATATATATATATATATATATATATATATATATAGTATGTTATGAAAATATTTATAGCAATTAAGCTACACAGAATATTCCGCGTTTCATCCTCGTAAGTCTGCCGAATTCTTACGAGGATGAAACTCAGAATATTCTGTGTAGCTTAATTGCCATATATATTTTTATAACTTACTACTTAGCTCTACTTGTGCATGACCACTGTTGAAGTAAATACTGAAAAATTACGCATAAAATTATATTTTCTGACATTAATTTATGTGATTAAATGGAATAGTAATAATGATTATACTTTTTTTTTTTACACAATGATCACCACTTATCAAGGCCCGGAAGCCACTCAGGGATAAGGGTTATTGCAAGTACATTACGTTAGTGTGGAGATCTGATGAAGTGTTTACTTAAGGGGGCGGTTCATTAGGAATTTGTTAACATTGGACTTGAAGACATCCAAGTTGTAGTCCGGTGGGAAGCATGCAGACGGAACAGAGTTCCACAGGCGTGCAGTTCTAACAAAGAAGCTTTGTTCATGGAATCCGCGTTTTGATTTAGGCACAGATATAGAGTGGGGGAAATTTTTCACAGTGGATTCAGCTAGACGGGTGTTTTTCGTGAAAGATTAGCGAGGGGGGACCAGAGATTGGAGTTCAGACGAGCACCTGCCATGGAAATAACGATAAAACAAGGATAGGCTCGCAACGTCTCTTCTGTGGGAGAGAGGTTACAGGGAAGAGAAAAGGGCATCCCCCACTAAGCCACGAAGGCTATTTTGTACTCTGTCAAGGCAGGATAGGCTGTTTTTTGCAGCTCCTGCCCAGATATGACAACAGTATTCCATCCTTGGACGTACTTGGCTTTTATATAAATAGAGAATTGCATCAGTAGTGAGATATCTTCTGGAGCGGTAGAAGGATCCCACCATCTTTCCAGCGACCTTGGCAACAGACTTGATGTACGTGTTCCATTTCAGATCAGGATTAAAGGTCAAACCCAGAAGCTTGTCAAAACACGGGGCCTCACCCAGACGAGAACCATCCATCACAATTGATGCCAGATGGGGATCAGAGCGTTGATGATGATGATAATATTATACATTAGGCACCGTCAAAACTGGGGGGGGGGGCAGGTCAGTACTTTTTGACGGACCGTCTTTTTAAAATTCTACCAAAAATCAGGTAATTATCCGATCAATACGAAATTTTCAGCGATTATTAAGAGAAGAATGAACTTTATAACAGTGTACTTATTTTTCATAAACGATATTTACATATATATTTTTTTTTTTGCTTAACCCCCCCCCCTGTTTTGAAGTTGGAACAAATATGCTTAAAATAATCATCTGAAACTGAACAAAACATATTGTGTTGTTGTAAGGGACAGAATTATAGATTTAAAAAAAAAAATTGTTTGCATACCTTATTTTGACGTCTGAATATCAGAACTTCGTGTGTTTAATTATCCCGCTTTTGAGTTTTGAAGTGTGAAATTCGGTGAATATGTTAAGTAAAATAATTAATTTAAGTTAAGCAAAACAAAAAAAAAATTTTTTTAATATTTATACGAAAAAAGCCATTTTAAAATCTTTGATAAATAAATTAACAATTTTTTTTAGCGAGCCGAATAATGCATGACCATTATTAAACAGGACATGCTTTGAAGAATCGATACAAAAAAAAATCGATAAATATTGTGCCCTTTGTGTTAAAAATAGCATCATTTTTTTCGATCCCGTTTGAAAACGTTTGCCGCCTTTCGACTACGGTAGACCAAACGCGCTGAAATAATTTTTTTTATTCTGCTTTAAATTGCCCCCACCCCCATTTTGGGGAGCCTGGCCCCCACACACATACACATTAAAAACCAAACAAATACAAATGGTCACCCATCTGGTACTGGCCAGCCTCAGCTTAATAATACATTGAAATTTTCGTCACTGAAAAATAAGTTTTTTTGGCCTGTTTGGTTTTCCATAGTTTGCTTCTTATCAAACGCAAACGTAAACAGTGTCGATCTAGACTCTAAATCGACGCGAAATAACTGGTTACCTATATGAATAAGTGGAATTATTTGAAATCCAGGTACTTATATTATAATATTTTTGCATATTCTCTTAGAAAATCATCCTAAATCTTAGTTAGACAATAAATAAATAAATTAATTATTTCAAAAACCTTTTTTTTTTTAATATTTATGGACGTTTTTTGTGCAAGACAAAAAAATGTCAATTGTTAACTTTTGGGGAAAATTTAACATTTAAAATTTAATTAAAAATAGTAGAAAAAGTTTTACATTATTCTGTTTTCTATATGATAAAATTCAGGGTTTTATCTTTCTGGAAAAAAAAAGTTACTCAGAAATAATGGATTTTAATAAATGTAATTTCGTTTTAAAAAACAACAACAACTTGATTTTGCGGCCATTTTTGTCGGTGCCTATTATACATATATATATATATATATATATATATATATATATATATATATATATATATATATTATTCTATTAATTATGAGAAGACAAGCACATGGTAATTTGATATGGTTTCTCGATATTCAAAATGGAGGTTTTTGATTCTGTATACGCACGCAAATGAAAGCAAATTCCTCATTAAAAACTGGTTATAGAATGAAATGAATAAGCGAAAAACGAAACGTAAAATTGCTCAAATGAAACAATGGTATTTATATGTTCATAAGAACTTTAAATGATTTGTGTTTTTCATCTTTGTTATTAAAGACAAAAAAAATGAAACTTTAAAACTTTAAAATAAAAGATTAATTTAAAGATTTAAAAGAATATGAATCTTTTTTTTTTAATCTAGAAATATGAGAGAAGATATCGTATGGAATATGAATTCATTAGAAACTGTTTATAAAATAAGTATGCAAGTACTGCATATAGGTAAATGTATTTTTTTTTTTTAGGTCGAATGAGTGTACATGAAAATATTGGTATTTTGTTGTATTTTGCATGTAATTAAATAATTCTAAAATATTTCAATATAAATATACTTTGGATAAATAAACAAAAAAATCTGTCGCATTCATATGTGTGTAGGGGTGTACTTTTAGGGAGCTCGACGTTGCTACACTTTGAATGTTCTACACTTCCAATATTGTGCTTAATGCTGTCGGGGTCCAGTGATCTTGCACGGTCTACGAAGACTCTATATCAGGAGTTAGTGGAGGGGCTGCTTCATATCCGCTCGGAGGGCGGCTAGGATCGTCGGTAGAGGAGGTCCGCTCAGTGCAGTTTGGCGCTATATCAGAATCATTTTAATAACTCTGAGTTTTTTCTGACTTGAGAATTGATCTGGGGTGCGCTGGATTTCAAAGGCATGTTCTACAGTGCTATAGTGAGCGACAATCCTCTCTGTGTGTGCTGTGAAGATGAAAATGAAACAACTAAGCACGCTACAATGTGGTCATTTTGTGAATCAGGAAGAGACGAATGGTGTTTCTCACGATCCTGATCGTAGCTAGACTAGTAGTGTTGAGCTCACGCTTGGAGATATAGAATGGGGATGAATCGCCTTCTCAGTGTGATTTGATTTTACATTTTAAACATCAGATTAAAGACAAAATCATATATTATAGAAGGATGTTGCGCTCTGCGTTATTTAAATATCATCCTTTGTTTATGTGTGTTGGTTCTCTGCTTAAAGTCTATTCAGAACCTATTCAAGTTAGCAAAGTCCCTTAGCTAACACGGTATGAATGAGTGCTGCCCCCTCATTTTTTTTTTTTTTTTTTTAGTTATAATAGAGATTCTCCGAGATCGTAATCTCCATATTTATTTTGTCCCTATCTCAAATTTCTAAAATGCTACGTAGATTGGAAGACGCACCCCTGTTTTTTCTTTTCATTTTCCAACAGTCCCCATCCACACTTCTTTGATTCATTTCGACTTTTGAAACAATCCGAAAAACAGTTAACAGCTCATACTTAGAATCCGCCACACTTAACATTTTATTTGGTTAGTTTTTATTTATTTTGGTGCTTTTGATAATCATTGCAAATGACTTTGTGTTATCGCAACAGCCGCTTACCACTGATTTTTCTCTGGCTATGACCATTCGTCTTCTCTGTAATTTGGATAGTCTTACTAAAATCCCAGTAATCTCCGCACTCTTCCAGTAAACGTCTGGTTAGTGCTCCCCCTTTTCGGTCTTTCCATCCTCATTGACCATTTATTATTATTGATATTAGTAGCATTATTATCAATAGTAGTAGTAGTAGTAGTAGTAGTAGTAGTAGTAGTATATTACTCACTAGGAGTTTCCACGCAAATCATTATCGGTGATTGTGCATTGATAATAACCAGTGGTATTCCCAGGAATCTTTTCTGATTTCCAGCACTTTTAACTTCACTCAACGTTGCATATCATTTTGCATTATTGCAACAATTGTTTACCATTGATTTCTAGCTGGCAACGATTGTTGGTCTTCTGCGAATTTGTGTAGCAATAAGACTTCCAAAAGTTCCAGTACTCACCACACCTTTTCACTGCAAAACTAGTTGGTGCTCTTCCTTCTCAGTGTTTTCCTCCCTTGTAACGATCCACAACCATCTTGTGTAATACTAACTGAGGCTGGTGCCACTGTGTGTTTCTGTGTGTTTGTGTGTGTGTGTGTGTATGCGCGCGTTTGTCCGTGTATCTGTGTGTGTGTGTGTGTGTGTGTGTGTGTGTGTGTGTGTGTGTGTGTGTGTGTGTGTGTCCGTGTGTATGTTTGGAGAAGTCAAACCATGGCTTTCAGAGAGTTTTAGTATGTTACTAACATGTCGCCCGGTGTTGCCATGTCGTATCATTTATATAGATGTCATATTTATTATTATAGATCCAATTCTCTATTGATTATTACATTGTACCCAATGTGTATTAGTAATTTCAAAATTTACAAAGACAAATTATGATTTGGGTGCCATCAGCTAGAATCGAAACCAAAATATTTAGCGCTCCAGCGTTATTCATTAGCACATGAGATAACAACAGATGGATGTAAAACCTTTTAAAATTAACCGATTTTAACGCATAAATGTATATTTGTGCATGCGTAGAAGAGCACTTTAAGTCGACTTCTGCTAATTTCCAATTTTTTCACTTTAGATCCCTAAGCAGCTATTTTTACCAACTAAATCCTAATCGAAACTGTTCCACATGACCGATCTTCTATATGTCAAGTTTCAAGTGTGTAGACCAAAAAATTGACAGAATAGTTTGGTAGAATCCGTTCCGCACACAGACAGACAAGGTCACTTAGTAGTGGTATTTTATGACAATAACTGTTACTACTTAGGAGTTTTAGGATGGTCACCTATGTTCATAAAATAAATATATTTAAGATCTAACTTACTTTGCAATATGTAGGATAGGTTCACTTTATTTAAATACTTTCTCAAAACACACACACACACGCATACATACGCACACACACACATTTTTTAAAAATTTCATTTACATTTTTTATTGAAAACAAATTCTAAGAAATAATACTACGCATCCACGCACACAACACACACACATATACAGACACATATACAGACACAAACACAGACACACGCACGTATTCATTCCAGTAAAAATCATAAAAACGTTCACACTAGATGTTTACTTGCCTTAATTCTTGTTAACCGGTTTATTGTGTCCTGTTGGGTTTCCATAACATTTTTCTTTTGTAAAAAGTATTTTTGTTATTTAAATTATTAATTTTGTTTGTTGTTTTTGTTTGTAAGTCCGTTGGTTAGTTTAACAGTTTCAAATCATCACAAAATGCACGCGACTAACGCTTTAATCTCATATCCATTGCTAAACTTTTTCCCCTACTTGTTCTTATTTTTTTTCTCCTGCACTGTTCCATATTCGTGAAAATTGCGCTATTTACGCCAATAATGGACGACAAGATTAAGGAGAGGGCGGATGTCGTCTGCTTGTGGCTGCGAAGAGGTGGTACCACGCAGTAAAGGTTGAGGTGTTTCTGTGTTCAAATCCGATTGGATAAAAACTGTTGGTGACGCCATTTTTCAAGTTACTTTACTATTTATAATGTTGAATTGAATCTAAGGCCACAAACTGCCCGCTTGCATGGTATTAGGCGCGATTCTCTCTTCTCTTCTTTTTTTTTCAAACGATTTGGAAACGGTTCCATTTTTATAGCGTGTTAATGTTTGTTAATATTTGTTGTTTATTTATTTGCTTTTATCTTTATTTTTTTATTTATTTTTATTTTTATTTTTTTTATAAAGAATTTTTATTATCTTTATTTATTGTTTGGAAATATTTTCGAGATTTTTGTGTCGTTACTGAATTTTTATGCTTTGACGCATAGGTAAAGAACTAGACATACACTAAATAAATAAAAAGAGCCACACACATACACACACACACACATATATATATATATATATATATATATATATATATATATATATATATATATATATATATATATAGTGGCTTCCTTCAGTCTTGACAGATTATCGATACCCACTGTAAGGGTGCCTGCGCGCGAAATTTTTGTCGTAAGCGATGCGCAATCTCCAACCACACCTCTCCTGAGTCCACATTGTTAAATACCAATGGCAAGTGGGGGTTCCGGGCGACTGGAAACAATGCCGAGATAAGCGGAGAGCGCATACAGAGCCTAGAATTCCCAAACAGTCATCTATCTGGTACTAGCCAGGCTCTAATTTACTTAAATTTGGTGATCTGGCGAGAACAGGTGTGTCAACGTGATTATGCTGTACACACACACACACACGCACATATATATAGTTTGAAGGTTTTTTAATCCTTAAACCTATATATATATATATATATATATATATATATATATATATATATATATATATATATAACTACTTCATTTACTCACATAAATTAAAAAGTATAAATTTATACACAAATGCATAAGCCTGAAGAATCCTAGAGTGGATGAAACGCGGAATATTCAGTGAAGCTTAATCGCCATATATAGTTTATAACTTACTATATATATATATATATATATATATATATATATATATATATATATATATATATATATATATATATACATATATATATATATATTGTTCTTTGTTTGAAAATTATTTTGCAAGTAAGTCAGTTAATCTGCAATCAGTTTGCTTTCACGAATTCACAATAGTTCTAATGTAATTTCAGGACTATCAGTTGATTACCATGAAACACTCTTTCGGGGATTTAAAAACAAAACAGTATATTAAAGCATGGCTCCCCATTAGTGTTGATCAAACACCACCTCCTTTAAATAAAAGAACAAAAAAGTTCCGGATATTGGATCTCGATTGTTTTTTTTTTTTTTTTTTTTTTGTTTTTTTTTTTTTTTTGGCCCCAGATTAATTAGTTATCAAAAAAATATATTCCTTACTAGTATTGTCCATCCTCGTTTCTAAAAAAGAAAATGTTTGTGATTTTAAAAAAAGACTGCTGTATTGAATGAATTGATTATACTATTTATCATTCCTTTCTTTGTTCTTAATATTTTATTTATTTACGTAATTATTTGCTTATAATATATTTATGTTTATTAGTTTTTAAAAAATATATAAAACTTACAAATTATATAAATATATACTCGATATATATCATTTAAACACTACCGTGTTTGAATATATGGTTTAGTCATTTAGAACTGTTTTAAAGCTTCACCGTTCACTCATTTTTCGACCAAATTTCAAGCAATTATTACATTTTATAGATCACTTTCTCAGCTATATTGTGAAAAAAAAATCAATTTTTGTTCAGTAAGTTATGATGAATTTTCTGGTGTTCAAAATCGTAAAAATATGTAAGGAGGTGAGCGACGCTTTTTATCACTAGTTTCCATAGCAACCACGTCGCTTCAGCGGCTACTGTTGCTACTAATTCGAAAAGACAAATAACAAGTGAGAATCAGAGCATGAAAGGGAGAAAATTGGAGGGATTTTATTGAAAGCAAACGAGTGCCCTACATTGTTATTACATATGTGTTTATGGGGGTAAAAATATAAGATTGAAATTAAAACAAGAACAAGTGAATTTATTGGAAGCCTGAAAAAATCATAGATTAAAATAGAAAAATGCGAGCATGAAAAGTTATATGGTTAAGCTTAAACATAGAAAAGAAAAGGACTAGATATTCTAGTAAAAAAAATATAATAAATTTATAACTTAAAATATATAATATATATATATATATATATATATATATATATATATATAATCAAAATTTACTTACATACTTACTTGCTTTATCCTGAATTTGCAGATACAGGCCATCCTCTCCCCTTAAAAATTTTTTATTTTTATTTTTATATTTTATTATTTATTTAATTATTTATTTTTTATTTATTTATTTATTATTTTTTTTCCATTTAGTGTCTTTTAACAACTCTTGCTGACATTTTCTTAAGTAATAACCTGTACATTTCAGTTGACTATTTTTTGCCCTATATTTTTTCGCGCCTTTAACCATCCTTTTTGTCTGGGTCATTTAGACATTTGCTTTTCTATCTTATATTTAATTCTATCACCATTGAATTTTTTCTTTTCCTCTTCTTCTTCCCTGATCTTTGTTATTATGTCTCGGCAGTCGTGTGAAAAGCATATCCTATTTTTCTTTTATCAATATTATTGGAATTTTCCCCTTTTCTTTTCTTTGTACATATTTGTGAATTATTCCATGGATTTCGGCCTTTTGGATTATTTTGGACCATCTTCCAATTACGTGATTTCCTTGGATTTCACTTGAGCAAATGGAAACTCAATTAACTTTCTTGAAGTTATATTTTTGAATTTTACCGTCATTGGATTATTTACCTTTCACCAGACTATCCATTCACGTGTAATCACCTTATTCTTCACCATATTCCCTCTGCTTCACTTTTTGTTATCAAGTAAGATCTTTGAATTATTTGCAGTTTCATCAAATACTTTTCCATGCAAAATCCGATCCCGCATTTTGCTAATTCCTACCCTCTGATGAGAAGGAAAGTATTTCTTCGAAACTCCGCGGATTAAGGACTATCCACATATCAAGTGTTTCCTTTTCAGATTAAATATGTTTTTTAACATGTTTTATTAACTGTTTGCTCTTATATATATATACATACATATATATATATATATATATATATATATATATATATATATATATAGTTTTTCATGGGACAATATCGTAGTAATCGTTAGTAGTGGAAAGTTGGTAAATTGGGTGTATTTTCAAAAGTTTCACTTATAATACCTTGACTTTATACATCATTAAACAGTGTTTTTCGCTCTATTTAATCGTTTAAATGACAATCGTTTTAAAACAAGTATGTCTTTTTTTGTCAGAACGTTGAATACAAGATGGAAAAAACAAATTCACACAATTTTCTTATTTCAATTCAAGTTAGGCCGAAAAGCTGCTGAAACTGCTCGCGATATCAACGAAGCGTTTGGTCCAGGAACTACTACTGAACGTACAGCACAATGGTGGTTTAAGAAATTTCGTGGCGGCGACGAGAGTCTTGAAGATGATGAGCGTAGTGGTCGGCCATCGGATGTTGACAACAGTTAATTAAGAGCCTTAGTCGAAACCAATCCACTCACAATTGTTCGAACTGTAACGTATACGACGATTTCCAACCATTTGAGAGAGATTGAAAGATGAAAAAACTTGATAAATGGGTGCCTCACGAATTAAATTGAACAACAATCAAATGAAACGCCGTTATGAAGTGTCATCTTCCCATCTTTTATACAACAAGAACGACCCGTTTTTCGACCAAGTTGTAACTTGCGATGAAAAGTGGGTTCTTTACGCCAACCAGCGATGCTCAGCTTAGTGGTTAGACGCTGACGGAGCTCCACGACAATTCCCGAAGTCAGAGTTCACCAAAAAAATGTCATGCTGACTATTTGGTAGCCTGCGACCCGTCTCACTCATTAATTTTTTGAATGCAGGCGAAACTATTACGGCGGAAAAGTACTGTCAACAAATGGATGAAATGCATCAGAAACTTCGACAACAACACCCAGCATTAGTCAACAGAAAAAGCCCATTTCTGCTCCACGACAATGCCTGACCGTACATTGCTAAACCGACTCTCCAGAAGTTGAACGAATTTGACTACGAAACTCTGCCTCGTCCGTCATACTCTCCAGATTTCTCACCTACCGACTACCACTTTTTCGAGCATCTCGACAACTTTATGTTTGAAAAATGCTTCAAAAACTTAACGATATCAAAAACACCACCATAACGCAAGATTTTTACGTTACTGGCATAAATACACTTGTTTTGCATTGGCAAATGTTTGTTGATTCTGATGGTGCTTATTTCGATCAATAAATTTTTCAATCTAAATTTAAAAGTTAAAAACCGCACGAATTTTTTTGTCAACATGATATGTAGATATTTATGTTATAAAATAAAATTTTACATATATTTTTTTATCCCGCATTTACTCCAACAGTGACATGAGTAGAGTTTTGTTGTAATATTTATGGCAAGTAAGTGTTATATAGATAGATACATGGAGAAAAAGGGAGAAGGAGAGAATTCTGATATATATATATATATATATATATATATATATATAATCTGAGGTTATCGTTTTCCAGAGGTTAAGTAAGCAATGTAGTTGAACGAGGTTAATACAATGCTCAATACCGAAGTAGAGCAAAGTATATTATTTATTTGTTTTTACATAAGTAGTAATATGTTGCTACACAACCATGAGCGTGTTTCGGTCAGCTAATTTCCAGTAACTAAAGACCTCTTCAGGCGATACCGCTTATACGAAAGCAAAGTTTGCATATATATATATATATATATATATATATATATATATATATAAATATATATATATATGCAAACTTTGCTTTCGTATAAGCGGTATATATATATATGACTTTGTTATATATATATATATATATATATATATATAGTCTTTGAAGTTTTTAACATTTGAAACCACACAAAAAATTATTTTTTATCATTCATCAAAAAAAAACATCTAGTCAGTAAGTCATTTAATCACCTGCAATCACTGCATCAACTCTCAAATTTACTATAATACCAATTTTTATATTTTTTAAGGGATCATCAGTTGTTTACCATGAAACACTGTTTCGGGGATTTAAAAACAAAACAGTGTATTACATCATGGCTCCCCAGCAGTGTTGATCAAACACCACCACCCTTAATCTTAGGAAGAAGACAAGTTACAAAAATGTTTTTTCCCCAATTTCCTATTCTTAATTGTAATTACTAACCTTTTCATAGTATAAAAATGAATTTCTTACCTGTGCGATTCATCAATTTCCACATTTAAAATGGATACATTTTTTAATTTTTTAATTTATCATTCTTGTATTTATAAGATTTGGATTAATCCATTTAACTACTTATCACCCCCACTATAGTTAGTAGTTTGTATATTTACATTCTTATTTATTTAAAATTAGATATATAAAGGTTAAAAATATTTTATTTTTACATATATACATTTTTTTTTTTTTTTTTTTTTTATTAACTATATAAATTTATTATATGTAATTATAAATACATTTATACATTGCTAATATAGTTTTGGATTTCCTTTATCAATATAATCTGGTTTATCTTAAACGATTCAAAAGCATCAGGATAACGAACAAATGCTTTGTTTAACTGTTTAAATATTTTATTTTTATCTCCACCTTGTTTTATCATCCTTATTACTAAGCTAGAAACTGGTGGTATAAAATCTGTTAATTTTAGAGTAACGCGAGCTATTCTCAAAAACTCTGACATAATGGTTCCATAAAACACAAAAACGGGGCAGGTGCTATCCTTATGGGGCATACGTACTATTTTAAAGGGGAAAGCGTTTCTTTTATCAAATATTTTATAAAGAAAAATTCCATCCTCAATTTTTATATCTAAATCCAGAAATGTAGCCTGTTGTCCTCTATGTTCACAATTTAATTTTAGTTCGTTTGGATATATAAGATGTTTATTTTTTTCGAATTCATCATTATCGTTTATGCATATAAGGTCATCTATAAATCTCCTACACCCATGAAAGTTATATGTTTTAGATATATCTGTTTTTAATAATGATGACATATATATATACTCGAGTCTATGTAAATACAAATTTGCCCAAAATGGTGCCGGATCCAATCCCATTGGGATACCTATCGTTTGGAGTAATATTTTATTTCCTATTTGAAAATAGCATTCTTTAATAAGATGGCTTACAAGCATTTTTAAAATACCTTTAGAAATACTAGTTTTGCTATTTTTATTTTTACACCAGAAAGCATTAGAGTTTGAAAAGTCTATATATTTACCTTTTCCACCTTGAAAAGCCAAATCTACAGTATCATTTAATTCTTTTATAAGTTTTTCGTGCGGAATTTTAGTATATAGCGTACTAAAATCATAAGTAGCTATAGATTTTGCTTTTATTCTGGAATTTATTTTATCTAATTTTTCTTTCACTGGTTTTGAATTATTTACTACCCAAAATAGATTTATATTACTATAGAATTTACTTTTCAGGTGAAAATTATTTATTTGATTTATAATTAATTTAAATATTTTAGATATAGCTTTACTTAGAGGTTTAGTGATGCACGTCTTTGAACCTACAATAAATCTAGCCCCAACTGGATTTTTATGCATTTTAGGTATCCAATACATACATGGAAGATTTTTGTGTTTATCTTCTAACTTTAATCCTACTTTTTCATTAATAATACTATTATTCAAAATAATACTATCTAAATTACTATTACTTACTTTATAAGTATCCGAATCGTTTCCTATAAGTCCTACTTCTATCAATAACCGTTGTATATAATATTTTTTACATATAAAGGCTATATTGTTTGCCGCTTTATCAATCGGAACTATTACGAACTTTTCTTGAAGTATTTTAAGTTCCTCCCGTATTTCTGAATTTTTTAAAAGAGGATTGGTTTTTCTAGGGCGTTTAAATTGTTTTATATGTTTAACCTTTTTATTTACGCATTCAATTATACTATTTTTCCATGCATCAAACGTAGACTGTGCTAATTTATATTTCTTTACCATAGACATAATAAAACCTTCTAGTGCTTTAGTAACTTCTTTAACGCATTTAGTGTAATTTAGGCATTTAGGTTCTCTATAATTTGGACCCTTACTAAGTAGTTTTCTTAATTTAGGATTATTTACTATATTTAAATCTCCTGTAATTACATGTTTTATCTCATTATTACAGAACGGAGAGGAATTACATTCACATTCTGGAATATTTATATTATTATCTTTTATATTTATATGTTCTACCGTTTTCTTATAATTAAAAATCTTATTGCGTATTGTTGGCCCTAGTTTATATGTAACTATTGGTTTTTGATCTTTTTTCTGGAACTCATTTGGTAGTAATTGAATATTTTTTTGTTTATTAAATATTTTAGGTAAATTTACATCATCAAAACCTTTATTTTCATACAAAACTACACAAACATTTTTAGGTTTCTTTTTTATATCGTTCCCTGGTGGCTTATATAATTTAGTGTCAATTATATCTAGAATATATTCATACCATTGAATGAAATAGTCCTTCTTATATATCATATCCGGTTGTAATAATATTTTAGATGCTATTTCCTTCAAAACTTTCTTTTTTGTTTGATTAAGCAATTTTCTTATATAATTGAACGACTCATAAATTTTATTAATAATTATATCTTTACTTTTACTAAAAAAATCCTCACATGAAATAACTGATTTTCTATTATTTCTATTAACATGAGTTCTATCTCTAATACCGTAGCGAGGCAAAGCTGGATATAATCTACCTATAATTTCAGAATCTTGTAGGTTATTTTTTTTAACTTTACTATTCAACCCATATGGGTAAATTACTCGCATTTTTTTAATTATATCGTCTTCCTTATCCTGACGCATCCTTAGGATATCGTTATCTACATTACCTAGACTATTATATCCATTACATTTAAATTTTTCAATTATTTGCACGGAAAAAGACGACTGACTACAGGTTTCTTTAAAATGTTTAACAACATGAATACATCCCTTAGTGCTAGTCCTATGCAAATTCATTCGTTTATTTAGAGGCATTACAGTTTCTCCTACGTATTGTAAATTACAGTTTTTACAGGACAACAGGTAGACCAAATTTTGGGACCTACATGACAAATCTTCTTTAGAATGATTTACAACATAGTAAATTTTATTAGTCACATTTGACTTATATTCTTTAGATGTTATGAGAATATTACAAGTTTTACATAAGGGTGCTCCACAAGGAGCAACCTTAAAATTATTTTCGGCCGAACAAGTCCCATTTGCCACTTCGAAAGAAGGAGTTCCTACTTCTATATTACTAATGACAACGGCTTGACCCTGTCGAGACATCTCCGACCTCCTTGGGTGGTAAGCCCTAGGGGAACTCACTAGTTCTGAGGACTGCCCAGACCTAGCTTGCAATCTAGTTTTAGTGACCATATTTAAAAAGTTATTTGATAATTATTTTTGTATTTTATCAGAAAAAAAACTTTAGTACCTTTGGTATATATATATGACTTTGTTATATATATATATATATATATGACTTTGTTATATATATATATATATATATATATATATATATATATATATATATAACTTTGTCATATATATATATATATGACTTTGTTATATATATATATATATATATATATATATATATAGAGAGAGAGAGAGAGAGAGAGAGGAACAGAGATATGTGTATGTGTATTATGACAAAAAACATTGTACCGGGAAGGCCATATTTCAAACTCTCGGTTTAACATTCACAGGAAACATGAATTGGAACAAATATATTGAGGACATTGCTAAGGCTGCTGCAAAGAATGTGCGTTCCTAATGTGCTAGAAAATTATTCACACCGAAGTATCTCTATAAAGCCACCATTAGCCCATGCATGGACTATTGTTGCCACATCTGGGCTGGTGCATCTACCACGAGTCTCTCACTCTTAGAGATTTTCGTTGGTCACACATGTTTGAGTCACAACTTATCAAGGACAAAAGCTGCTAGAGAAAAAGGGCTAATGGGGTGGATTGGTTGTCAGTTGAATGATAAAGAATATTATGAGAGGATTGAAAATGGTAAAATTTGATTTGCAGTGCGGACGATTTTTTGGCAGGTATTTGTCGACATTGCATTTGAAGACGACCATGTTGTGATCTACAGGGAAGCAATCTCGTGGCAATGTGTTCAACAAAGGGAAAGTTATTGAATAGAAACTCTGTCCATATAAATTTAGCCTGACTAAACACAGGGATGAAAAAAGAAAAGCTCTTTTCAGTTGTGATAGCAAAACGAGTTCTTGCTGTGAATGAACAGTCATACTTCTGGTAAAAAATTATTTCCATTGCATTTCCATTCCATTATTGCGCAGGTTGATTGGTGCATCTTATTTTAGAAATGTCCAAAAATCTCTCTAAAAAAATCGCTTTGTCTGAAGAGCAGGCTTTCAAGCTTGAGTTTGAAATAACAATTTCGTTGGTCTGTCAGCTTAAGTTTCAAATAACATTGTCTTGTCTCATAACGTTGGTCTGTCACGCTTTAGTTTAGAATAGCATTTAGGTTCGCCTGCCATACTTAAGTTTAAGTAATATTTACATTGGTCTGTCAAAATTATGCTTGAAATAAAATTTTCGTTAGTCTGTCACGCATAAGTGATAAATAATATTTTCTGTAGTCTGTCACGTTAATGTTTGTAATAAAATTTTCGTCACTAAACGCTTATATTGTACGGAAGCATTTTAATAATTTCTGTTTCTATTTAAAAATTGGAGCTTAAAAATTGTTTGCATATTTGAATTCTTGAGGGATTACCTCCGTAATTCTCCCAGATATAAACCTAAATTATCGGGTGCCAACAACAGGGTGAGCTGTACTTTAGTCGGACGAAATGTGTGTCTATCTATTCGCAGATCGATCGATAAACTTACTAGAAAAGCACAGCATTTATGATTTCCTCGTTTGTTTGAAAGAATATCGGATGTTGTGTGGATGGTTGGGTTTGGTGTAAAACTGTTCACATGGCCAATCCGGTAGATACTGGCGGCTTCGTGTCTACATGGCCCTAGTGAATCATTAAGATATGGAGACTGTTTTCTATTTCCGATACGCGTCTACCCGGCTAACAAACTGGCGTTGTTTTGGTGCGAATGGGGTGGAGGTAGGGGTATTACGTATCTGAGGATGGAGAGAGGGTAACCTATTGTCAGACTTTGGGGTCGGGTTATCAAAATCGTCTTTAGTGTAACAAGAATATATTAAAAAGAAAAGAAAACAATAAAAAATAAAACACAAAAAAGCAAATGATGAACTAAATCCAGAAATCGTATTATTTGGATTCTTCGGACTACTGTTCTCATCTTGAGTGTTATTTTCACAGCGTTTCGGTTGCTGTAATTTCCAACCTTCATCAAGTGTATCTTGTTGTATA
Organism: Euprymna scolopes; assembly: GCF_053919585.1. Lineage (NCBI taxonomy): Eukaryota > Metazoa > Mollusca > Cephalopoda > Sepiida > Sepiolidae > Euprymna > Euprymna scolopes. The sequence continues at coordinate 154,079,596 of NC_136493.1, read as the reverse complement.
CGGGAATCTCTCCGTCGAACTTAGAAATCTGCATGGAATATCGAACGGAATCCTTTATTTAATCCACGGAGATAGTAAATACCCTATATATTAAGTTTCATGTCTGTAGACCAAACATTGAAAGAGGACTTTAGTAGGCAATTTTTTATAAACAAATATATATATATATATATATATATATATATATATATATATATATATATATATATAAATATTATAGAAAGAGGTTTGTGTTTACTATAACTTTTGTACGCAAATATTACGCAAGTATAAATCATGTAGAATATCTGTGTGGTATTCTTTGTTTATTCCCATCCCCGTAGACTAAATATATTGTTTGTCCAATGATATTACCGACACCCAAATTAGAATCAATCAAAAAGCAGCATACGTATTATCCTGTTTACTGTCGAAAATAAATTATATGGTACCTAATAAAGTACTCTTACATGTATTCCGTGATGAAAGTGAAATTGGTTTAGAGTTGATTCATTTAATGAGATCCGAGTTATGGTTTTTTCGTGTGTGTGTGTGTGTGTGTGTGTGTGTGCGCGCGCGCACGCGCGTGCGTGTGTGTGCGTGCGTGTGTGTGTGCGTGTGTGTGTTTAATTTTCTTATTTAATTTTGCTGCGAAAGATCATCCTACCAGATGCCAGACATTCATCTGCTAATTCAGTACCTCCAACCGAGAGATATTTCTTTTCTTTTCTTTTCTTTTTTTCAAAGGAGCCACCACTTATCAAGGCCTGGAGGCCACTCGAGGATAACGGTTAATGAGTGTACAGTAGTCAATGGAGCAATATCAGCAATCGTTAGTAGTGGAAATTTGGTAAATTGGATTACCTAAGGGGACAACTCATCAAGAATTTGTTTACGTTGGTCTTGAAGACGACCATATTGTAGTCAGCTGGAAAGCAGGGAAACGGAAGAGAGTTCCACAGGCGTGCAGTTCTAAGAAAGAAGCTTTGTTCATGTAATTAGGTTTAGGCACAGATAAAGAGTGGGGAAAATTATCGACAGTGGTTGCAGGGAGATGAGTGTTTCTTGTAAAAGTGTTGAGAGGAGGAACCATAAATGATATGGCAAGTGCTCGTCTGAGCTCCAATCTTTTAGAGCTTTTAAATATTCTAAACGCCCCTTTAAGTGCAATTGTTTACATTTCTCTTGGTTCAACGAGTATATTCGCCACGTGATTTTTTAAATTCTTTGTCATGATTTTGGTTGCGAATATATCATTATTACTGTTCCTAAGATTTCGTTCTTTATTTTTGTTGTTGTTGTTTTTGTTTTGTTTTTTTGTTTCTTCATGTCACACGTATGACCTAGATATTTCGTTATCTCTCATGTGTTTAAGCCAGCATTATTAGGGATACTCTGTGTGTGTGTGTGTGTGTGTGTGTGTGTGTGTGTGTGTGTGTGTGTGTGTGTGTGTGTGTGTGTGTGTGTGTGTGTGTGTGTGTGTGTAATGAATTAACAAGTCAATGTTAGAGTTGTGGCGTGACTATTATTATACAATTAAACGTCATCATTACACGAATCATTATCAGATTTGAATGCGATCCACGTTTAAGTACAAAAATTACAAATCAAATCAAATTCAACCAAAAAGCTTATTTCGCTTAATATTAACCATTATTAGCCACCATCTTTATAAAAAAAACAGCCCCCCCCACACACACATACACACACCGTACGCACACATGCAACATGGACAAGTAAGTACACAAACACATATTAACATACACACACGTATCTCATGGGTTGCAAACAACGATGCTTCTTGTGTAGATTACTGATTTTTAAACCAACGCATTTCAGGTGAAAACATTATTACATACTTATATGTTATGTCGAAATTGGTAAAAATTCTGAAAATTACAAAAAATGATCCAGTAGAAAAAAATTACAAGTAAAAAATAAAAATTATCAAGTTTTATCATATGTTTTAATGCGGAATAGTTGTGCGACCAATTCAGTATGATAAACTGACTTATCTCCCTTGACTTAAATTAGGGGTCCTAGATTTTTAAACACAAAATATCAGAACGTAATTGTGGGTGATGTTTTGTATTGGATTATTTTTCATAATTTTTGGATTTCATACTAATTTCGAAGTATGTAATAATGTTTTCACCTGAAATGTGTTGGTTTAAAACATCACTAATCTATACAAGTACCAAAGAATCCTTGTTAGCTTCAAGTATAAATCATTTTGAGGGGAGGGGGCAATGTGAATCCTTTCCGCCCACCCCATGGAGCTTTGACCTCTAAAGCCTAAACTGATTTTTCACACTCTTCAGGAATGCTGAGTATGTCACGTTTGCAGCATGAAATTAAACTCCGCTTGTTTAAAAAGTAAATAAAAAGTAAATAAAAAATAAATAAATAAATAAATAAATAAAAGTGTGTGTCGAATTTTTAACTGAAGATTGGTTGTTTACATCATTTGAATTATTCGGTGATTATTCAAATTGGAACTTATGGTGGCAATTAAAAGTACAGAAAATACAAAAAAAATCTTTTTGATGTACATACTCGTTACATAACGAAAATATCATATTCCAAAAATTGCGTAAATCGATCAAGTAGTTTTTAACAAAGAAAATCAAAATTTACGAGTGTTAGCGATTTTACTACAAAACTGTATCAAACATAAGGCTGATTTTTACCTCGACACATCAATTTGAGTTGCCTCTCCCTTTATTTATTTATTTATTTATTTATTTATTTCATCGGTTTTCACTATGCCCGACGACTCGCTTAGTCGTAAAATTTGATTTTCTTGAATGAAAAACTATTTGATCAAATTATGTGATTTTTGGAATATGACATGTTCGTTCCGTGTCTGGTACGTACACCATGCGGCTTTTCTGTATTTTGTTTACTTTTAATTACCGCCATAAGTACAATTTTGAATAAACACCATTCATTCAAACTGCTATTCTTACCGTGGTTAGGTTCTTATATTCATATTTGCTGTAACCTCCGACCTTTTTTTTTTTTTAATTTTTATTTATTTTTTGTTTGACGAATATACCGACCAAGATGAGGATAGTAGTCCGGGTGAAGCAGAAGAACAGGCGACTCAAAGTTCGTAGCAAATAGTGTCGGATTAAAAAATATTTTATTTGTCTAAAAACAATAAAGAAATCAATAAATATTTCATACAGCAATATATTCTTTGGCACTTCTGCATTACACGGACGGTACCATTTTTGTGTGCTTCACTAAACTGTCGCTGGGTGGCACTTCTCAGTCAAAGAATAGTGACAATAAATCGACCAAGTTCATTCATTTCATTCCATTCAAATTGTTTATCAATTTTAAAAATAAGACTATAATATATATATATACATACATATATACATGTGTGTGTGTGTGTGTGTGTGTGTGTGTGTGTGTGTGTGTGTGTGTGTGTGTGTGTGTGTGTGTGTGTGTGTGTGTGTGTGTGTGTGTGTGTGTGTGTGTGTGTGTGTGTGTGTGTGTGTGTGTGTGTGTGTGTGTGTGTGTGTGTGTGTGTGTGTGTGTGTGTGTGTGTGTGTGTGTGTGTGTGTGTGTGTGTGTGTGTGTGTGTGTGTGTGTGTGTGTGTGTGTGTGTGTGTGTGTGTGTGTGTGTGTGTGTGTGTGTGTGTGTGTGTGTGTGTGTGTGTGTGTGTGTGTGTGTGTGTGTGTGTGTGTGTGTGTGTGTGTGTGTGTGTGTGTGTGTGTGTGTGTGTGTGTGTGTGTGTGTGTGTGTGTGTGTGTGTGTGTGTGTGTGTGTGTGTGTGTGTGTGTGTGTGTGTGTGTGTGTGTGTGTGTGTGTGTGTGTAACTTTTTGACCCTTCAACAGGTGCCACAAAAAAAATTAAACTATATTTCGTTAGTGACAATTTTACGTTAATTTAAAAAAATGTTTCGGGAAAAAAATCCAATGTCGCTTTAATTCAAAAAATATTTCATTTAAATTATTAAATTGTTCGGAAAAAATCCAATTTTACTTTAATTCAAAAAATTTTTTATTAAAATTATATTTTCTTATGCAGACTTTTGGTGTGTTTCATTAAACTGTCGCCAAGTGACGCTTTTCGGTCAAAGAACAGGAGACGAAAAAAATCCAATGTTGCTTTAATTCGGAAAAATATTTTATTTAAATTATAAATTTGTTGTTGACCCTTCAAAGTTGCTTTAATTTGAAAAACGTTCGTTAAAATTATTTATTTGTTCGAAAAAAAGTATTTATTTAAAAAAAAAATCCAATGTTGCTTTAATTCTAAATTGTTTTATTAAAATTATATTTTCTTACGCAGACTTTTTAATAAACGTTTTTACAATTATATTTTGATACATTTTTATACAATAAATGTTTTGGTTTTCAAATATTTTGTGTAAAAAGAATTCTTGATTATTCATTTGACCAAGAAGAAATTGGAGTTATCGCCCCCTAATAATGGCGCCGTTCGCGTACTGCAGAAGTACTTTTTTTTATAAAACTAAAACTAAATTCAAAACAATGGAACAATAACATTTTATTTATTTTATGCACAAGAATAATTAAGTAAAAATTCGAATTTTTTATCTGATGCTGTTTAATGTTTAGTATAGACTTCGAGTCGCTTATTATTCTGCATCACAGTAGGCGAAATATAAACAATATAAATTTTTAAAAATGTGTCCTCCGTACGAAAAAACAAAACTAAACAAAAATCCGGTACTTGTACAGTTTAATCAAGACGTTAGAAAATGAAAATATTGACCAAAAAAAATTATATTGTACGTACTCGTTATGGACAAAAAATCATTTAATTTGATCAAGTACTTTTTTGTTGTTGTTTGTATTTTACAGCGGAAAATCAAACTTTAATTAGATCGATTGAGTCGCGGCCATCTTGTTTTTCATGGATGAGGACGGGGGCGTCAGGAGAACTAACTCCAAAAAATCACCGCTTAAAATTTGTCAAAATTTGACGAGATTGTTTTGAAACATGGGAGGAAAAAATACGTAGACAAATATTTTACAGAGTTTCTGTCTTTTTTTTTATATCCTTTTTTCATTTTGTCCTTTGTTAATCACTTTTTTCATTTTGTCCTTTGTTAATCACTTTTTTTCGTTTAAAGATACCTCTCTCCTCGTTCGCGAAATAGGCAAGATGGCGGCAATACGATCGATTTCATTAAAATTTGATTTTCCTCTCTAAAAAAAAAACTATTTGATAAAATTAATTGTTTTTTTTTGTATGAAAATTTAATTCCGAAACGAGTTCGTACAAAATAACTTTTTTCAATATTTTTATTTTTTAGTGTCTTCATTTTAAACTGTACAAGTACCAAAAATCCTTATGATGTTCGTACCTGTGACGGAAAGAAAATATCATACACCAAAAATCACGTAAATTAATCAACCAGCTTTATTTTTTAAATAAATCATTTTAAGAACTTTTTTTTTTTTGCAAGTATGAATTAATTTGGAGTTATCTTCCTTGTTACTTCAAACTGTTTTCAAGGTGTCGTTGCGAGATTGTCGCTCATAGCTTTGCCAAAAAATCTGATTTTCTTATTTAAAAATAAAAATATAATCCATTTACGTTATTTTTGGAATATGACATTTTCTTTCCGTCACCAGTACGTAAATCATACAGATTTTCCTTTAGGTTTGCTTTTTCATAGGCCCCCCCGCCGGGTCTGAAAAGGCACCGAAATGTCCATTATACTTTACAATAGCGGACTGATCAATCTAACCCCAAGGTTTCGATGACGAATTGCGTTCAGAATTATATGATGAGTCCAGAGTTCGACAAAAAAAAACTTTAAGATCAAAAAAAGTGCTCAGCCGAAGTAGCTCCAGTTCTCTCCAAACTCTACAACAAATGCCTTAATGAATCTTGCTTTCCGAGCTGTTGGAAAACTGCTTCTGTGGTACCAGTATTCAAGAATTCTGGCGAAAGAACTGACCCATTAAATTATCGCCCTATTAGCCTCCTCCCACTTTTTGCCAAAATATTTGAGACCTTAATTAACCATGCTCTAGTCCAGCACCTTACAGATGCTAAACTTCTGACCGACCATCAATATGGATTTAGACAAGCCCGTTCCACGGCAGACATCCTCACTGTAATCTCAGAACGCATATACCATTCACTGGACAAAGCGGGAGAGGGCAGAGCGGTAACTCTAGATATATCTAAGGCTTTTGACAGGGTATGGCATGAGGGTCTCCTCAGGAAGATTAGATCTTACGGTATCACTGGTAGAATACTTAACATAATTAAATCCTTCTTAGATAAGAGAAAAATCCAGGTTGTCCTCGACGGTCGTACATCTAAACAATATGATATGAATGCGGGAGTGCCCCAGGGATCTATCCTTGGACCTCTGCTGTTCCTGATATTCATAAATGACCTCCCCGACAAAATTGCCTCTGAGATGGGTATATATGCTGATGACACCACACTCTATAGCAGGCACGACAGGAAAACAAATGAACATATATCTAAAGTAATGGCAGAAACACTAGAGGATGGTAACGTTCAATGCCACCAAGACAAAACTGGTTTCATTCAATAATTACAAGAAACCTTCTCTACCACCTATAGCAACGGCCAACGACTCTTTATCTGAGAGTACGTCTCTCAAGCTCCTTGGCCTAACGTTCACAGGAAACATGAGTTGGAACAATTACATCGAGGGCATTGCCAGGGCCGCTGCAAGGAAGGTGGGCTCTCTCTACCGTGCTAGAAAACTTCTAACACCTGAAAGTATCCTGTACCTCTATAAGGCCACTATTCGCCCATGTATGGAGTATTGCTGTCATATTTGGGCTGGTGCATCGGCTACTAGTCTCTCGCTCCTCGACAGGGTTCAAAAGAGAGTCGCAAATCTGATAGGCCCTAAACTGACATCTAAACTTCAGCCTCTGTCCCATCGTCGAAACGTTGCATCCCTCTGCCTGTTCTACAAGTATTATAATGGTGAATGCTCTGAAGAACTGCAAGCACTTGTGCCCCCACGACGTGAACACCCTCGACAGACCCGACAAGCTGCAAAATCCCACCCCCACACTGTAGAGATCCCTAGATGTAAAAGATCTTTCTACTCCAGTAGTTTCTTCCCCAGAACTGCTAGACTTTGGAATTCCATTCCAGGTCACTGCTTCCCCAACTGTACTGACATGCATAAGTTCAAGTGCAACGTGAACCAACATCTTGCTGCCCTAATCCCTACATAGTACCCCAGTAGATGTTTCCCCTGATAGTAGCCCCCTACACCAAAGTGGCAATGTGCCTTGTTTGGGGTGAAAATGTAATAAAAAAAAAAAAAAAAAGATCGGTAAAAAAACAAAAAAAACAATCGGCACTCCCTTACAATTTTTTTTTTTTTTTTTGTCTTTTCTTCAACTTTTTCTGTGGATTATTATCGATTGAACACTAAGCTATCAGATTTTTAAAAATTGAAAAAAGAAATCAATATTTAAAGATTTGGAAGGGGGTTCAGTTTCACATACAACGTTCTAGTAAATCGATCCACAATTTTTAGAACCGATTTACGACCTCGTTTAGACGTTGGCTCCTTCAGCCCCCCCCCCTGCTGCTGCTGCTGCTGCTGCTGCTGCTGCTGCTGCTATTATTATTATTATTATTATTATTATTATTATTATTATTATTATTATTATTATTTATTTATTTATTTATTTATTTATTCATTCATTAATAAATATTATTTATTTATTTTTTGCGACTTTTCACGTTAAGAAAAGTTCGGTCTGTCGCCCCCCTCCCCCTCCGTCATTATTTTTATTAATTTACTAGCCTGGGTGTGCGGCGTTGTCCGGGTGTTTGGGGGGGGGGTGTTGAGCAAAAAAAAAATGGTAGTAGGCAGGTATGCTCGAACCCGTACCGCGAAGGAGGAAAAGAGTGTGGAAAAAAAAAAAAAAAAACGTGACGCCTTGCTGTTGCGCCCATCGCCACACCGCGAGTGACGTAGGTTTAGATTAAAGCTAGACAATTGAAAAGGGGGGATGACTTTCGAAAATATCGGCGAAAAAAAGCGGCCGTTTCCTGTAGAAAAGTGCCCAGGGTGAAGGAATTAATGTTTTTAGCCAATTTTTTGTCGATATTTGTCGTCTGAAGGGTTGAGCTTCAAAATGATACCGAGCACGTGAAAATACGTTGACTCTGTCGAAAGTTTTATGCAAACATACAAACATACATACATACATTTAAACAGACAGGTGAGATTTATCTATGATATAAATCTCACCTGTCTGTTTAAATGTATTTATGTATGTATGTATGTATGTATGTATGTATGTATGTATGTATGCCTCGCAAAAACTTTCGACAGAGGCGACGGATTTTCACAATATTGATATCATTTTGAAGATCGACACTTCGGACAACAAATATCGAAAAATTTTCCAAAAACATTAATTCTTTCACCCTCAACTTGTTACTTTTCTGCAGGAAGGGGTCGCTTTTTTAGTCGATATTTTCGAAAGTCATCGCTTCTTTTCGATTGTCTAGCCTTAATTTAAACCTATTTCGCTTCTTGTTTGGCGATGGGCGCAACAGCTAACGCGTCACGTTTTTTTTCTTTTTTTCCTTCGCGGTTCGGGTTCGAGCCTGCCTTTTTTTTTGCCCTCTACTTTCTTTTCCGCCTTCGGGTCACGGGTTCGAGCCTGCCTGCCTGCCTGCTTGCCTGCCTACTACAACATTTTTTTTTTTTTTTTTTGCTCAACACACACCTACAAACACCCGAGCAACGCCGAGCACCCAGGCTAGTATTGTAGAAGAAGAAGAGTACGACGTTTTTAATGTTTTTTGCATTTAACGACCCATGCAATTTTTTTTTATTAAATTGTTAGATGAAAGTACAAAATAGTTACAAAACACCCTCCTCTCTCCGTATGTTAAATAATAGGTTTCTAAAAAATAACGTTATTTTTTTCAGTCGTTAAATGCAAAACTCTTTTTTTTTAAGTAATTATTACATGTGAATTCGTGTAAACAATTCTCAAATGATAATAACCTGCAGAACTAGTTGAAAAAAACGAAAAGGAAAAAAATTTGTAAAGGGAATGCCGATTGGTCAAGAGCATCGCAAAAATAATTGAAAAAGTAATCTTCCATTCGCTTGACACAGAGGAAATTATTGAATTACAGGGGGGGGGCAATATGTCGACATGCATACTTCATTATGTACGAAACAGTAATGAAATTTGTGTGGATTAGTGGTTCCGGACACAAGACTCTAATCTCGGAGTGCTTAGTTCGAATTGCATCGGGATTACTGTATCATTTAGTGTTTGTGTAGAGTGGCGATCTTTTAAACCAACGCATTTCAGGTGAAAACATTATTACGTATTAATGTGCTATGTCGAAATTAGTATAAATTCCCAAGATTACGAAAAATGATCCAGTACATGTGCTAGATGTACTTTTAACAACAAAAAAAAAAATCGTCCACAGTTACATTCTGAATTTTTTTGTTTAAAAATGGCGGGCCCCTAATTTAAGTCAAGGGAGATAAGTCAGTTTATCATACTGAATTGGTCGCACAGCTCTTCCGCATTAAACATACGATAAAACTTGATAAATTCTTTTCTACTCCATCATTTTTTCGTATTTTTAAAATTTTAATTTCGACATGACACGTAATAATGTTTTGTAATAATTTTTTCATCTGAAATGCGTTAGTTTAAAACATTACTAATCTGTACAAGCACCTATTACTTTCACTGATACTGTTGGAAAAAATATGCATCCCCATATCTTCCCTCCAGCT